>NC_135741.1:1722500-1842500 GCF_041903045.1 Epinephelus lanceolatus | reverse complement strand
TGAATTTGTGAACCCTAAAAATTAAAAGCCACATTTCACTGTCTGTTATGTCAGAGCTGTCTCACCTTTAAGCCGGCGGCAGAGCCTACGTCTGTGTAAAAGGGACAGCTGGCAAGACGGCACCATGAAGGGGACAGGTAGAAAGTTTTGATGACGTGTCAGGTGTGCAACACACCGTGGGAGATTTAAAAAGCAGCTGTTAGCAGTTAGCAGCTAACTCAAAGAAGAAGGACAGTGGCTGTTAGCAGTTAGCAGCTAACTCAAAGAAGAAGAACTGCGGCTGTTAGCAGTTAGCAGCTAACTCAAATAAGAAGAACAGTGGCTGTTAGCAGTTAGCAGCTAACAGGAGCTCCTTACCCTCCGAGCAGAGGACGAGATCAGCCGCCATATAACAGGGATGCTAAATGATTGTTATTGACATGTGATGTCATTGTTATTGTTTATAAAGAGCTGCTGACACGTATGTTATATGTCACACTAGAGGCCGACACTGTTGTGCTACATGTCACGCCTCCTTAGATTCTGTGATGTCTCAGTGGACAGGAAGTGGTTTGTGTTACTGTGAAACAGACCAGACTGAGGCTGCATCCCATAATGATCACAAACTTCAGCTGAAAACTTTCCTTCTCTAGGGGAGAAACCTGCACTGTACATTTACTACCACCTGACTACTGGACTGCTGCCAGCGCCAACACCTGTTCACCTGTTCATCAGTTCACCTGTCTGCTCCGACCCATCATGGCGGCACTTCCTCTGCGCTGCAGCCACAAACATCTGAACTCAAAGTTAATCTCACGGACCATTTCTTGTTAAGGATGGATGACATCATCGGTTGCCATGTGGCGGCAGTCTCTGAGGTCACCGGTTGCTATGGTAACCAGCTGGACGCCCTGACTCAGTAGAAAGCGGGATTAGAGTTGCACCAACCTGTTGAGGCAACGTGCTGCGTCTCTGAGGAGGAAGAGGAGGAACGTTCTTCATCAGGAGGACGTTTCCTGTAGGAACACAGAAACAGACGCACGTCAGACGTCTCAGCTGTGACATGAATCTTTGTTTAATCCAAAGTTTCTGAAACCACTGACCACGTGTTTACTTTAATGACCCTCTGATAAGAGGAAATTAATCATTTTACTGAAAGAATATTTTTAAGAAACAAAAATGTAAAATATGTTAAATTTTGTTCAAATGGCCGAAAAGTTTGAACACAAAGAATCATGAACAAATGTTATCTTTGTTTTTTTGTTCTCAGTTCGATTCATTAAACTTTATTGTCCAGTTTTCATTCAGACATTTTCACAGTGATCTGAATGATGTGAGCAGCTGCAGTGAACTCATCGACGCACAGACGACCGTCACGACTGCGACACTGAAGGAAACTTAAGACGCTGATTCTTTTGTCTCTGATTTCAAAGTGGATTTCTGGACGTTTATTCTGGATGGACATGAGAGATAATGAGAAGTCACACTGGATCATACCAACACGTGTTTCATGTTTTCACAGAGGGATTTAACGTATTTAAATATTTCACATCCAATAATAAACCAGATCTCTCCTCATCATCTTTTGTCTCTCTGCCACAGCCTGATTGTTTTGGGCGGATTGTTCCTTTATTCACTCTTCAACAGCCATCTGCCTTCAAGGTCAGCTGTGAGGTCAGGCAATGAATCACTTCCTGTTTGTCTGCTGGAGCATATAATGAGTTAATGAGCAGCACAGAGCTACAGCTAATCAATCACCGCGCATATTGATTGATGATCTATAGACTGAGCTGCTCACACTCATCTGTCCTCGTCAATTCAGCCGCTGCTCCAACACCTCAGCTCCTTCCTGTTAATCACTGATTCATAACTCAACACAACGTGTTCAGAACCTCACGGAAAAAACACGTGTTTACTCAGACACACGTCCATCTGTCAGGCGAGTTCAGACTGAAGGTGTTTGAACCTTTGCGTCGATACAAAGCATCCACAAATAACACAAACACGTTTGACTTTATAAATGGTTTCCAACACAAACTCTGCACCAATTAACAGACTGAACGAGCAGACTGGGCTTTTCGAGAGGCGGCCCTGAGCTCAAACAGAGCTTCAGACAGAGGTGCTACTAAAGAACATTAACCATTGAACATTAAAGTATTAAATCTATTCTAGTGGACCAACACATCACAAATATGACCCCTAAAATGAGCGAGACAGGACCTCTTTACAATTACCTTTATCTCTGAATTTAAAATCTAAAAATAAAAACTGGAAAAACTGTTTTAAATCCAGTCAGCTCACAGAGCGCTGCAGGGATGTTTTTCTGTAGGCCGACACGGACGTTAGTGTCGTCCTGGTTTCCTCATCAAAATGCCTGTGAGATTTTTTTTATTGGATTTTGGATTATTGCAGAAAATAAACTCTGTGACAAACAGACGTTTATGATATTTATGTCGTGGTCACACCGAATGTGATGCAAATTTTCACATTACGATACTCCCATCAGTTGAACACTAGAATATTTTGTGTTGACTCACATCATCAAATCATCATCATCAAATCTCTAAATCGATAAGTGAACTTCCGCTGGTGCGTCATACTCCCTGGAGGATGTCAGTGCTGATTAGCTATCGCGGCACAAATTGGTTGCTGAAGTTCGGATTTTTCGACTCTCTCGGATAAACGTATGACATGAAAACTCACTACTTGCTTAATTCGCGCCATTTGATTGGCATATAAGTTGCACCTCGTGTTAGAGGTGCACTGGGCATGTCCCACTGGTAGGAGGCCCCGGGGCAGACCCAGAACACACTGGAGGGATTATATATCTCATCTGGTCTGGGAACACCTCAGGGTCCTCCAGGAGGAGCTGGAAAGCATCACTGAGGAGAGGGATGTCTGGGGTGCTTTGCTCGGCCTGCTGCCCCCGAGACCCCACCCTGGATAAGCGAATGAAAATGGGTGGATGGATGACCTGCACAAAATGAATTGGTTCATTATCAGGATTTATTTCCTTCAGTCCGATAACATTTTGACAGTCTGGAGGAGCTGCAACATTCAGTCATTTTATCCCAGTTAGCCGAGTGCTAAACCAGAAGTAAGATGCTCAGCTGCCATAGGTCTCTACTGCGCTGTCTCTATGTGCCGCACGGTGCAGAAGAGTGTCAATAATCCCCAGATCATCAGGGCACTTCCATCCACAGCAGCTCAACTGTTTTGGCTTCATGCACCACTAAGTAACTTTCATAGGAATGAACAGAGCCCCACGTGTAACGCTGTGTCCAGGGCTCTTTATACATCCATGGCGCAAACATGCTGAGTCATTTCTGGACTCATTCCTGCAGAACTCTACGGACACGATGAAGATGATGATGTCACTGTTTATGAACTGGTTGTCGTGGTTACTGCAGCCCTCACATTATCTTACCTTAAATAGATGTAAACTATTGTTATAGTCTGATAATTAATGCGCACACATTACGTTTTATCATGTGAACACCTGCCACGCTGTCTGTGGCTCCGCCTCCTGTCAGTCCAACACAAACACTGCTTCAGATGGTTTATAGAGCCAGCTGAGGCAGGAGGCCTCAACAGCCCAGCCCCCTGTGTGTGTGTGTGTGTGTGTGTGTGTGTTTGTGTGTGTGTGTGTGTGTGTACAGTGCTGTCAGCGTGTTGACAGTTCACACTGATAGTAAGTGAATTCATGACATCAGTCAGGTCCTCACAGTGACAGTAAGATCTGACAGTGTGTGTGTGTCAGAGGAAGTGGTGCTGTGGTGAGGTCAGGAGGTCTCAGGCACACACACAGAGACTCTATTCACACACGGACACACACACACACACACACACACACACACACACACACACACAGCATCCAGTGAAACCAGCAGCATTTGATTGATCTTCAGACTAAAAGTCATTCAGTGCTCTTTCATCAATAATTTACCGTTTGTTTAAACATGTTTGATGTTTATAAACATCGACATACTGATGATGTCAGATCCTAAAATATTTGACTTAATGTTTATGAAATATTTCTAATGGAATTTAACTGAACTTAATGAATTCCTCATTCTCATATGAGCCAATCACTGTAGAGATGAGGGACATATGATGTCATCATGATGTCATCTTTGAGAGAAACTATTCATGGGAGATTTTCTCCAGGTGACCTACAGGAGGCCGTAATGCTCACACACAACCACACACACACACACACACACACAAAGTCAGACACCAGCAAAGAAGAAGAGTGCAAACAGGTAAACAGGAAGTAAACAATGTCGCATTTAAACTTTCAAACTAAAGTCCGATTTGCAAAAATAAATGTTGAACACATCAGTCAGATCAAAGAGTCTGTTCCTTCTGCAAACAAGACTAATATCATTATAAAGTCCAGTTAGTCCAGTAAGACCAGTGCAGCCTCCCAGTCCACTGATGTCCACTCTGCAGCACAGCAGCTGAAGCAGCGGTACAGGGAGGCACAACGCTAAGCTAACTCACTGAAGATGGTTAGCAACACCATCACCAGACCAGATATAGAAGCTCCTCTGATGTTTACAGCCACTTTGCTTCCATGAACTTTGTCTCACTCCAAAGTTGTTGAAAACTGCCATTTGGTCAGTGACTTCTGGCGTCAAACATCATCAACAACCAACACCCCCAGGGTACCTGGGACGTCATATGTGGACGTGGAGAGTCCATGACCACGACATGTGACTGGTCAGAGTGAGGATGTGTTGGTTTCACTGTGAATTATGAGGACGATGGCGAGAGACAGTGGTGGATAAATAAGCAGCGGTATGTCACATCTGCTACACGACACTCAACACATGTAGGCAAGGCGTCAATCAGAGGAACAAGATGAAAACAAGGAGCAACACAAACGCTACATGCTAACGTTATCAACGCAGCATTTAGGCAGCGAATCACAACTGATTCAGACGGAACAAAAGAAATCACTGCGTGGATTGGTAACGTTACAGTTCTAGCCGCAGATATGAGGCTGTACTCTGTAGTGGAAAACACAGGCTTTATGAACATTTCAGACAGACCGTATTTACCGCTTTGTACAAAAACAACAACACCTAAAAGCTCAAATTATGACATTAGATTTCATGCATTTAAAAATGTAAAAGAAATTCAAAGATTAAAAAAACAAGTAAAATTTTCTATAATTTCAGAAACAGAATTGTTTATTTTGTGTGTATTTGTTTATATCTACAATACTACATTTAATATTTTACAAGTGTCTGTTTTTGTTTTATATGCTGCTAAGAAGACAGTTAGGTACAGCTCCTCCAAGATTTCTTTTAAAACATTTTTTATATATCTCAGGTATCTCTCCTTTTCTGTTGTTTCAAAAACGTAGCGAACCATAAATTATGTGAACTGTTTCACCCCTATGAATAAAGACTATATAATGAGGAAAACTGTGTGTGTGTGTGTGTGTGTGTGTGTTCCACGTTTTTCTCCTCACTGACTTGGTCAATCCATGTGAAATTTGGCACAGTGGTAGAGGGTCATGGGAGGATGCCAATGAAGCAATATTACATCAATTGGCCAAAGGGGGGCGCTATAGCAACCCATTGAAATGTCAAACTTTGAATGGGCATATCTCATGCCCCGTATGTGGTAGAGACATGAAACTTTGCACAGAGATGCCTCTCCTCATGAGGAACACATTTGCCTCAAGAACCCATAACTTCCGCTTATATAGATTTTCCGCCATTTTGAATTTTTTGAAAAACACTTCAAATGGATCTCTTCCTAGGAAGTTTGAGCGATCTGCATGAAACTGGGTGAACATAATCTAGGGACCAATATCTAAAGTTCCCTCTTGGCAAAAGTTGGAAAACTTACTAAAACTGAGCTTCTATAAGGCAATGAATATTGCGGAGGGCGTGGCTCATCACATAAAGGTGTATAACATCTCAAGGGTTTCACCCATCACCACGCAACTTTGTAGGCATATGACCATACATAATCTGAGGGGACCCCTCCATTATTGACCCCATCAAACAAAATGGGGGCGCTAGAGAGCTCATTTCTTATCTAGGCCTAACCGCCATATGGATTTTTACTAAACTTGGTAGATATGTAGAACAGGACGCCTCAAGGTGACTGGAGAAATTTAACTCTAATTGGCAACTGGGTGGCGCTATAACAACAGAAACATGCTTAAAAATGGCTAAAATGCGACCGATCGCTGTGGCTCCCCCTGTGGACCAGTGTTGGTGTTTTCTAATGTTTGGTATGACTAAGTCATGGTATGGTATGCTGTACATAATCACGGAAACTGTCAGTGTGTCATTCTGTCAGTCAGTCAGTCTACCAGTGCGCCCCACTTTGAAGTCAATACAACATATAAACACTTTAACTATCTGCCTTTCAACGTGCTACCTCAACTACTAATGTACAGTTTTAGCCCACTAACTATCCCACTATTGGCAATGGTACTACTGTACTTTCAATAAAGCAATCGTACTATCACATTCACAAACACTCTGTCTGAATACATTGCTCTTCTTAATGGGTTCAGTTGACTATTTAATCTGCAGTTTCCTATGACCTGTATCCCAAACACACACCATGTGAAACTGTACGTGGGCAACTGTGCACTCAGTGGGTATGGACTAGTAAAGGCTATCATCAAATGAGTTTTGAGTATCATATCATCATAACTCTGTGTCTGTTTCTGTGCAGGGTTATTCTGCTTTATGAAAGACCTTCATCTAAGGTTGGGTGAGAACGTCTGTCCTGTCTCTGTTGGTTCTGTTGTTCTACAGTTTCTCCTGTTTGTTCTCCCTGAACTCGTAAACATCAAAATCGAGTTTAGTTTTTATTTTCAGTGAAAAAAATTAAAACTGATGTCTCCAAATAGGCCACCAGTCGATTTAATCCCCATTAAACCTGACCCTGAAACACACACACACACACACACACACACACACACACACACAGTCAGTAGATTAGGCTGCCTGCCTTCATTCACTAATCTGTGCAGTTAATCTGAGGGTTGTAACTCTGCAAACTGAGACATTATAGAGCTGTAATCTGCATATATGGAACACACACACACACACACACAGTGACACACACTCAGCCATATGTGCAGCAGTCTCAGAGTTGTGTTTGTGCTCTCTAACAGAGTTTAGCTTGAAGCGTCAGTGACTGTTCGGTTCTCCATCACCGATAATCAGACAGTGATGCGTTTATAGAGGCATGAAGAAGAACCAGTGTGTGATCTATTCCATGGGGGGGGGGGTTACTGACTGTGAGAGAATCATTCACAGCTGATCGCACGCAGGCCTGCTCGCTTTACGTCAGCACATCTGATACATGATAATCAGTTAATGACCACATCAAACCTCCGCACACGATCACACACATCACAACACGCCAACAGGAGCGGAGTCTCTGCAGATGACGGACGGGATGGTACAGTTCATCAGCACAAATATGACGAGGAGAGGTCCGAGCATGAAATCATGACATACAGAATCTATGAAAACTGCAGAAACAGAGAGATGAATGACAGAAAATCAGTGCTCAGACTGTTTTTGAGTTAAGGATATAGAGTGAAACCAACTGCTCTAACTCATCACTGTGAGCCTCTCAGTGTGTGATGGTGTATTAATCTGCAGAGACTCCGCCCTCTGCCTGGAGTTCATTATTTTCTTCTTATTCTCCGTGTTGGGACATTTATGGGCGTGTCCGCTGTGAATCTGGGGTTGGCGTTTATTTCACGCTCACTGGTGAACGTGTTAACAAACAGTAACCAACAATCCTGCAGAGTACGCCTTTAAAGTGAGTGAAGTTCATGATGTCGTGCCACCACGCTCCCATGGTGACAGCAGGAATAACATGCATGTTTTATTCAGTTCAATATAATTTGATTTATAGAGCTCAATATCACAGACCACAGTTTGCCTCAGAGGCTTTACAACATACGACATCCCTCTGTCCTCAGACCCTCACAGCTGAGAGGGAAAAACTCCCCGAAAAAAAAAAAACCTTTAACAGGAAAAAAACCTCAGGAAGAGAAACTGAGGAGGGATCCCTCTCCCAGGATCAACAGACGCTCAGTAGATGTCACTTATTAAAGTGAATTAGTGATGAATCAGCCTCATCTATGAATCATACATCAATAACAGCCTATTTTTACCCACATTCCATCACAACGAAGATACAGAAGAATACACAGGCATAACCAACAGTGTCCCGCAGTGAACAGTAAAGTGTAGTGAACAGCACTCCAATGATTGTAGCCTCTCCCCCACAGGGCTGTAGGCTACACAGGAGTGTTAAAATGTGTTTGTCTTGTTGTGTTATTGGGAGCCAGAATAGAAGGAGTCATGGCTCAAAACCAGCCGCCACTGCCCGTCAACAAAAACAAAGACAACTATGGTTAAATGTGATAAGACCAAAGGACTGGACGGAGGCCATCATCAAAAATGCTCACATGTGCAGCGCACACTTCATATCAGGTTAGGGACAAAGTATTTCCTGTTGTAGGGATGAATAAGGTTATGTGTATTAAGGGTTATCATGTCCACCTCATCAGAAACTGGGGAGGGATTAAGAGGAATATTGGATTTCTCTGCAACGCTGACTTTTTAGCACATTAGCTAACGTTAGCTTCCATAGCAAAACAAACAAGTGTGGTCCTCCTTTGTAAGATTGGCTTCCTGTGACATCATCCATCCACTGAGTGAGAGCATACGGGTCGGCCAGTCTGGTCCCGTTGGTCAGTGTTTACTTATTCAAGTAACACTGGCGGTCCCGGAGAGTGAGTGACCTGACATGGTGCGTTGGTAAATTCAGTCTGACGCTCTACACTAAAATGAGAGCCCTGTTGGTGGAAGAAACGCAGCGTTATATTTCTACATGAATGAACCAACGGTTAAGTTAATCACACATTCACTCCGCTCGGCGCTCTGCTGCTCCGTCTCCACAGACACAGTGTCCAGAGTGCGCTCTGCCACTCTGAGAGTGCGCTGCTCTGGATAACCCAACGCTACATTCAGACAGCGCTCCCAATTTATCAACGCTCCAGTTTGTGTCAGAGTGCGCTCCCACACTCACAATGAGTGTTTGTGAACGCACCACTCACATCATCTTCCTCCATCGTCTAAAACAAGACAACACAACTTGTTAGCTAGCGCTAGCTAATGTCTGTGGAGAACCGTTTTGCCTCCAGCTAAGCCCCGCCCACCAAAAATATGTCCCAATGTTTACTAACAGTAAAAGAGTCTTTGTAGTTCTTACGGGAGGGCTTATGTTAACGATGTCTCCAGTGAGTCGTCAAGCAGACTTTTAGCCCCGCCCGAAAAATCCTGGACGCAGAAATGGTGAAAAACAGTTTAACGGTCTAATTCCACAGGTCAGTGCAACACAGCTCACAGTCTGCGAACACGTTTTCAACAAACATTTTCTAACATTTTTAATGTGTTTAGAGAGAAATCACTGATTTCGTTTCACTCAGACTTTAATGAGCTGATTTCAGACTGTTGTTACTGCTTTGTACAAAAAAAGCAAAAGCCCAAATTATATTAATTTCTTACATTTAAATTAAAAAAAAAACAAGGGAATTCCTCTGGTATGTCAGAAACAGTGTGGTTTCTTTTATTTGTAATTGTTTATAACTATTATCCTGCTTTTGTTTTTTTATCAGGAGCTGTTTTGTTTTAAATGCTGCTGAGAAGAAACTCCAAATGACTATTCACAATTCTTCATCATATTTTATGAGGTTAATTTTAATAAATTAATTTAACTGACATGAAATTAAACAATTCTTTTTTAAAAATCAAGGAAATTTATCATTTCTATTTTTCTGCTGTTTCAAAGACGTAACGAACATCACTGTACGGTATCAGACTGTGGCAACTACACACCCTATACACACTTAATATACACATATATACAAACACACACACATCATGTAAAATGTTTTAACACTGAGTGTGTGTGTGTGTGTGTGTGTGTGTGTGTGTGTGTTTCTAAGTTGGGGGTGTAACTGATGCCAGTGACGGAGGACAGCTGCACTCCAAGATACCAATTATACACACACACACCCTCAGTGTGTCAGTCAGAGTGTGTAATCTTCAGTGTGATGCAGTGACATTATTCCGGTCTGTAATCTGAACAGTCACACTGAGACCCGATGGGGGGGCTGGGGGTTTAAAGGAACAGTCCAACATTTAGATGAACCCCATATAAACCCCATACAGAACCTGGACTTTGTGCTGTTGTGTATTTTGTTTGTGTGACATTAAAAACGAGACAGTCTTTTCCTTTAAGATGCGATGATCCATGTATCACATGCCGAGCTCAATAGCCTAGCTTAGCACAATAACTGGAAACAGGGAGAATCCGCTAGCCTAGCTTAGCAAAAAATCCAAAGTCTACTCAGTCTTTCACATAATAGCTCCACAGTGAGAGTTTTGATCAGTAATCACTGGTCATGTGAATATGATGACTGAGTGGGTAAAAACGAATAATAAAACATAACACGACTTCACTTTACTGTAACACAGCTTTAAAACCAGGAGAAGACAACACTCACCATGTCACTATATCCAAACTCTTAGGCCATAACTAGTCTCATATCAGTATAATATTAATATATTACGGGGCACTGAGTCTCCATAACCGTCCCCAAAATTCACTGTTACATTTATCAGAGAGACAGAGAGGAAGGAAGAGGCAGTCAGCCGAGGAAATGGAAACAGAGGGACAGTAAATGCAGCTCATTTTACCACACAGGAGGAACTTCCTCTCTCATTTCACACAGCGGGACACACACACACAGACACACATACACACACACACAGACACACACACACACACACACACACACACACACACAGACACACAGACACACACACACACACAGACACACACACACACACACACACACACACACACACAGACATCAGTCCAGAAACTTAAAACTAAACAATATACAGAAAATCCAGAATTATAATATTATTAATTATAATTATTTATGATTGAGTGTTTCAGTTTCAGCTCACACACGTTAAACAAACATATACAACCACCATAACTCTGTTAGACCCATTCTGACTGTGGTGACTGACTTCAGTCGCACTGTCACCACTGGCGCTCTGTGCTGTCAATAAAGCTTTTTGAATCAGCTGAATGAGGTTTTGTTTCTTTGTTCGCAGACTGTGTTTAAATAAAGCCTCTCTGTTGAAGCCGAACTGTTCATTAACACTGTTCACCCCGAGCCTTTCAATAAAGTTCATTTAAATTCACTCTTTTGTTCAGATGCTCTTTGTTAACGGAGCTCATTTCAATAAAGACTCGGAGTTTCAATAAAAACTGTTCTGTGAAGATCCTGTTTTCAATAAAGTTCAGTCAGTGAATGAAATACCCAGCAGGCCCTGAACACATCACATCAGCTGCTGTCACTCACGGTCTCCTGGTATACGCTGCCAGAGAGTAACTAAGTACTTTTACTCCACTACCGTGTTTAAGTACAATGTTCATATACTTGTACTTTAATATTTCCATTTCCTGTTACTTTGTACGTCATCACATCTCAGAGGTAAATACTGAACCTCTCACTGCACCAGGCTCCATTCATCTGACGGCTGTAGGTTTTTGTTTCACATATAAACATATGATGCAGCACCAGCACTCCCACTCTTCTCAGTAGTTTACAAAACTGAGCATAGTGTTAGTTCAGGCAGACACGATGTCAGGCTCAACTCACAGCTACATCAGCTGATGTCAAACAGCCTAAGCTGACTGCCTTTCATCAATCAGCTGATAGATCACATGATTCATTTCTATGAAACCAATTAACAGATCTCATTCATGGCGCCCTATTTAAACTGCTCTGGTCTGCCTACTGTTGCTGCTTCCTCTGCAACCTGCCTCCACCCCAGCTCCTCCTTTTCATGCTGTGTCTGACTTATCAATGTCATTTCTGTTTGTCATTGATGCTGCTCTGTTCTGTTCCCGGGGGTCTTTGCTGCTGCTCTACCTGCCTCAGGCTTTCCGTGTAGGCGCATGGAAGGGCAGAGAGGTTTGCTCACTCTGCGTCAAGCTTTCCTCATCTGTGCATTGAGGGGCAGAGAGGTGTGCTCTCTCCACCTTAGGCTTTCCACGTAGATCTGTGGAAGGGTGGAGATGTATGCTGTCTCTATCTTAAGGCTTCCCATATAGGCATGTGGAAGGGCAGAGGGGACCCAGAACAGAGCCATACCACCAAATATAATATTGCGCATGGACATAAAGTTTGCTCTGACTGTAGAATCTAAAACTGGCTCCAAATTGATTAAATAGAACATTAAAATACTCATATATGTATCCATCAGTGATAAACAACAGAATAATATAATATCCTATGATAATAAAACACTTACAATAATAATAATTATAATTTGTTGATAATACAGTGGTGGAAAAAAGTTTTCGGACACCCCATGCATTTGTGAAATATTGCATTAAGAATCACTCTTAGGTCTTCAAGTGCAATTTCTTTTAGTACAGTCACAGCCAAAATACTAAATAAATCCTAAAAAAGCCATTAAAAACTTAAAATTGATTGGTTCCATAAAAATACATAAGACATTTTGAGTATTGGGTCATTTTGGTACCAGTGATGAAGGTCGTTCTTTTTATTAAAAGACACAATTTTTGTTGCCAAGCTTCGTGTCTACATAAAGCCAGCACATTCGAAAGTTCTTCAGACACAAAAATGGCTAAAACAAGGAACCTAACGCAGGAAACACGCCTGAAGATAAAGATTCTCAGCCAGGAAGGGTACAGCTGCCACCAGATAGCCAGGAAGTGCAGATGCAGTCCTTCAGCAGTTGGATACACGCTGCAGAAATACAGACGAACCAACAGCTTGGAAGACAAACCAAGATCTGGGCGTCCAAAGGTTTCTTCAGCAAGAAATGACCGCATCCTGATCCGCATGTGCAGGCAAAACCGCTGAATGACATCACAGGAGCTTCAGCAGCAGTGGTCAAACCAAACTGGTGTCCAGTGTTCCACCCGCACTGTACGTGGCCGACTTTTAGATCATGGCTTAAGGTCCTACAAGGCTATCAAGAAGCCCCTGATCAATGAGAGACAGAGGTTAGCCCGGCGTCGTTGGACCCAGGCACACAAGAACTGGACAGCCAGGAATTGGAAGAAGATTTTGTGGTCAGATGAGTCCAGTTTCCAGCTTTATCTTCCTCCTACTAATGTGAGGGTACGCAGAAGGCCAGGCGAAGCATTATCTCCAGCATGTACAGTACCTACTGTCAAGCATGGTGGAGGCAGTATCATGGTTTGGGGATGCATGAGTGCTGCTGGTGTTGGTCATCTCACTGTCTGTGATGGCACATTGAACTCTACCAAGTATTGTACCATTCTCGAAACCCACATGCTCCCTTCTGCGCGTGCACTGTTCCGTCGAGGTAAAAACTGGATGTTTCAACAAGATAATGGCCCTTGCCACACATCCAAGGCCAGTAGAACTTGGCTGCAGGAGCACAGTATCCAGGTCTTAGAGTGGCCAGCTCAATCCCCGGACATGAGCCCCATTGAAAATCTGTGGTGGATTATCAAAAGGTCTGTTTCAAAGCATAAACCAAAGAATTTAGAAGAATTAAAAGCAGTAATTCAAGAAGAATGGGACAAGATTACCCCTCAACAGTGTGAAAGGCTCGTGGGGAACATGCCAGCCAGATTAGAGCTCTACTACGTGCCAATGGCAGGACTACTAAATATTAATTTGATGATGTGATGGTTTATTTATTTTTTTGTTCAGTTTTGAACACATTCTCTGTTATTTGTTGACTTTGATACCGACAATGTTGAGAACTGACATATTGAAACTGTCAAGAATTTAGTTTTGTTAGTTTTTCTTGTAAACAATAAACAAAAAAATATAATTTGTATTTGTTTGTATCTGTCTAATGCAGCCACACCTTTTGAAACACAAAAAAGATTTTTCCACAAATATTTCATGATAATATTTGAGATTGTGCAAAATTTTAAGGGTGTCCAAAAACTTTTTTCCACCACTGTACTTCTGTACTTTTACCACAGTAACTGCAGCTCTGAGTACTTCATTCACCTTTGTTAGTTTTGTCACCTGCAGGCTGCAGAGTTCATCACTGAACAAACATCCTGTCTGCGTCTGAAACTTCAGAACAAAGAACGAACTGTCTGATGACTCAAAGCTTCTTTAGTCTGCATGTTTCTAAACTCTAATAACACAAGTTAAAAAAAAACAAGTATACAAAAAATGAATAAATCAAATAAAACACAAAAGAGATTCAAATTTTAAAAATAAATAAATGATAAAATAAAATAAAGATTCAAATGCAAAAAGGTTCAGAAAAAAATAAAAATTAAAGTTTTTAAAAATTATAAATAAATAATTGAATACAACACTAAGATTAAGTAAAAAAAAGATTACAAACAAATTTAAAAAAAAATCTAATTCTATACATATTTTCAGGCACATGACACAGACTGAGTGATGATGACACTGACTGCAGTTAAACATAACATCAGCTGTGTAGCAGCGATCAGCTGATCTCTGACGTGTTGCAGAGACACAAACAGGCTGATAGTTGTTATTGATTAGAAATAAAACATTTCAACAACCCCACCTCCACCATCACACATCAGACCTCTCCCCCCTCTACACCCCGCCCCTGAACCTCCTCAGACTCAGGTCTGCTCCCCACTCCCCTCACAGATCCTTCAGTGTTACAGCCTCCTCCGTCTGAACTGTCTCCCTGCAGAGATCTGTAACGCTGCGTCTTCAGAAACTCACCTGTTCACCACAGGTGAGCCTGCTGACTCATTTCATCTTCATATCCCAAGAGTCCCTGGGCTCCATTTATCAAAACTAACATCCAGACTGCATTACCCAGAATGCCTCTGTCTGTGTGTTGACTCTAAACTGTCCAGCACTGAAGAAAGACAGGAAGTCAGCTGTTTGTCACAGGAAATGTGTTTCTGTCCGGGAACACACACACACGCGCACACACACACACACACACACACACACACACACATTCAGAAACACACACAATGCACTTCATGCTGTACGGTCACTGCTCTGAAGCCAAACCTTCAGCTTCCAATTACTGACTGTTTCTGGTTGGCTTGTCTGTCAACTGGTCTGTAAACTGGTGTGTGAAGCAGCTGACTGGTTCTGGAGCAGCTGTACTAACTGGTCTGTAAACTGGTGTGATAAGCGTCTGACTGGTTGTGGAGCAGCTCTCCTAACTGGTCTTGAAGCAGCTGACTGGTTGTGGAGCAGCTCCTCTGTTCGGGGTTCTCCAGGCGTTCTCACTTCACTTCAACATCAAAGAGAATATTTCATCTCAGCCAATTACAAACACACACACACTTGGGTTGGTATTACTATCAGTCTGAGGTCCGCCTCTCCTCGCCGTCAGCCATACGCCTCATCACCATGGTTACCTCAACCGTCGCCATGGAAACCTCGACCATCAGAGGGACACGCCTGACTTTCACCATAAAGACAGTTTTATTCCTCTCTGTCCAGGTTTTTCTGTCCTGCGGTGCTAGTTCACCTGCTGCAGAGTCCTGAAACTGAACCTGGTCCTGGAGCTAAACCTGGTTCTGATAGTAAACCTGGATCTGAGACTGAAAGCTGTCCTGAAACTGAACCTGGTTCTGAAACTAAATCTGGTCCTGAAACCAAACATGGTCCTGATACTAAACCTGGTCCTAAAACCTTACACAGTCCTGAAACTAAATCTGGTCCTGATACTTAATCTGGTCCTAAAACCTTACATAGTCCTGATACTTAACCTGGTCCTGAAACCTAACAAAGTCCTGATACTAAACCTGGTCCTAAAACCTAACAAAGTCCTGATACTAAACCTGGTCCTGAAACCTAACAAAGTCCTGATACTAAACCTGGTCCTAAAACCTTACATAGTCCTGATACTTAACCTGGTCCTGAAACCTAACAAAGTCCTGATACTAAACCTGGTCCTGAAACCTAACAAAGTCCTGATACTAAACCTGGTCCTAAAACCTAACAAAGTCCTGATACTAAACCTGGTCCTGAAACCTAACAAAGTCCTGATACTAAACCTGGTCCTAAAACCTTACATAGTCCTGATACTAAACCTGGTCCTGAAACCAAACACGGTCCTGATACTAAACCTGGTCCTAAAACCTTACATAGTCCTGATACTAAACCTGGTCCTGAAACCTAACAAAGTCCTGATACTAAACCTGGTCCTGAAACCTAACAAAGTCCTGATACTAAACCTGGTCCTGAAACCTAACAAAGTCCTGATACTAAACCTGGTCCTAAAACCTTACATGAGGCCCGTTTCCACTGAAGAAGTTCCTGGTACTATTTGGGGGGCAGGAACTACTACAGGAACGTCCTCTCGCTCGGCCCTCTCAACCGCCGTGTCTCCACTGAGAGAGCGGAGTACGAGGAAGGTTCCTGTAAAGTTACGGGCTGCCTCTGGATGTGACGTAATCGTTGCGCGACCATTTTGACCGGGGCGACGTAGGGACGCCGTTAGCCGATAGCGGTGTCTGTAATAACTCACTAAATGACCCGTGAAAAAAATATTTTTCCAGCGGATGTCTTAGTTACAACATGATTGAGCTAACTGGAGTAGTTTCATGTTGTATCCGACAACGGGAGGCTTTTAACAGATGACGTCCTGATGTTAGCTTTGCTGCTGCTGTTAGCTGTCCCTGTCAGCTGCAGCCACTGATGCTTTCTAGACATCGTGATTTCTTCACGGGCCATTTAGTGAGTTTTTTTTACATGGCGGAGGAAGCTATATGAACGAGCTAACCCTCGTCTGCTGAGTTTTAAAAATGCCGGCTATTTTGTTGCTTTCTGTTGACGTCACATCCCTCCTTGAGTATATCTAATCAGCACCAAGTAACCCCCAAGCCCCAGCCGGGAGTCTTTCGGGGCCATTCTGAGTACCTACCCCGAGGCAGGGCCTTGTTTAGCCCCCATAAAAGTTCCAGAAATCTGTCCTTAGGGGGTGGTTCCTGTGGTGGAGACACGCACCAACAGCCCCGGCCCCGTAAAATTACCCCGAAGTTCCTGCGGTGGAAATGGGCCTATAGTCCTGATACTAAACCTGGTCCTGGAACCTAACATGGTCCTGATACTTAACCTGGTCCTGAAACCTAACACAGTCCTGATACTTAACCTGGTCCTAAAACCTAACACAGTCCTGATACTTAACCTGGTCCTAAAACCTAACAAAGTCCTGATACTTAACCTGGTCCTGAAACCTAACACAGTCCTGATACTAAACCTGGTCCTAAAACCTAACACAGTCCTGATACTAAACCTGGTCCTGAAACCTAACACAGTCCTGATACTTAACCTGGTCCTAAAACCTAACAAAGTCCTGATACTTAACCTGGTCCTAAAACCTAACACAGTCCTGATACTAAACCTGGTCCTGAAACCTAACACAGTCCTGATACTAAACCTGGTCCTGAAACCAAACACGGTCCTGATACTAAACCTGGTCCTGAAACCTAACACAGTCCTGATACTAAACCTGGTCCTGAAACCAAACACGGTCCTGATACTAAACCTGGTCCTGAAACCTAACACAGTCCTGATACTAAACCTGGTCCTGAAACCTAACACAGTCCTGATACTAAACCTGGTCCTAAAACCTAACACAGTCCTGATACTAAACCTGGTCCTGAAACCAAACATGGTCCTGATACTAAACCTGGTCCTAAAACCCAACGCAGTCCTGAAACTAAACCTGGTCCTGATGATCGGACTTTGTCCTCACTGTATTAGCGAAATAGTTCCTGAACTTTGGAGCCACAGGAAGTGATGTCAGCTCATACGTAGCGGACTCCAGCAGAACAACAGAGACTCTCTGATCTGGGCTCAGTGATCAGAGGAGCAAACTGAGGTTCAGGGTCTGGTCCAAAGACACTTGGACAGGTGGACAGAGGGAACCGCAGATGGAACCACTGACCCTGTGATAAGTGGACCTGCTCTACCTGCAGAGACACAACCGTCCCATGACATCACACCTACTGTCAGTTATCTGAAACATCACAGCTCCGACATCTGCGGTTCGACCAGTGAGTCGACTGAAGAGAGCAAACTAATATTTACATCAGAGTTCACACAGTATTGTCCCGTGAATCAGACACTGAGGGGACGACCACTTATTTCATTCTTTGTCTTTTCAAATGTCAGTAAAACATTTGGTGTCTGAATCAGACTGTTCTTACAACCTTGGGACAGGAGCAACAAAAGACTGAGAGAGTTGTGGAATGTTAAAAAAACACCAGTTTGAAACGTTCCACAGATAAAAGGTTAACTAGTAACTAGATTAAAGTATCATGACTGGTATGAAAGAGACGTCCTTGAACAGCTCAGCTGTTCACAAGCAAGGACTGAAACTTAAACTGTGAGGACAAACAGTTCGACAGTTAAAGAACAATGTTTCTCATTTAGTGATTTCACATCTACATCCCATAATATCATAAAAAGATTCAGAGAATCTGCAGAAATCTCTGCAGGTAAGGGACAAGGCTGATTGTCCGTGACCTTTGACCCCTCAGACTGCTCTGCATTAAAAACCAACATGTCTGTGTAAAGGATACTACACTCTGGAAAACCACTGTCTGTAAACACATCGCTGCATCTACCAATGACAGTTCAGACTCTACCAGGCAGAGTGAAAGCCACATGTCGACAACATACAGAAGAAGCTCCGCCCACTTCTCTGAGCCCGAGCTCATCTGAGACGGACTGACACAAAAGTCCTGTTTCCAGCAAGCAGTCCGTTTCAGTTCATTGTTTCTGTCTCCACAGTGTAAAGTTGTGGATGGTCCCAACAGAAGCGTTCCTTAGCGTCCCCATGTTTGGTCCCCCCTCTGTTGGGGTACCTAGCACACAGATCTGGTACTAAAAGGTGGAGCTAGAAACCCTGCAGTCTGATTGGTCAGTAGAGGACGCTCACTCTGTCTAACATTTAAGAGTTCTGTTTACAGCGGAAACACTAAACAGATCTAGGGTCTAGGTACCACGTCTGAAGGGTTACTTTTGGTTCCAAAGGTACTGGACTGAAAGAGTTTGGGTTAAGAGCAGCAGCAGGCTGAGCAAAGCACCCCAGACATCCATCTACCCAGCAACACTTTCCAGCTCCTCCTGGAGGACCCAGAGACGTTCCCAGACCAGATGAGATACAGTATGTAATCCCTCCAGTGTGTTCTGGGTCTGCCCCGGGGCCTCCTACCAGTGGGACGTGCACAGAACACCTCTAACAGGAGGCGTCCAGGAGGATCCTGATCAGATGTTGAACCACCTCAACATGAAGGAGCAGCGGCTCTACTCCGAGCTCCCTCCAGATGTCTGACTCCTCCCCCTATCTCTAAGGCTGAGCCCAGACACCCTACAGAGGAAACTCATTTTGGCTGCTTGTATCTGTGACCTCATTCTTTCGATCACTACCCAGAGCTCATGACCATAGGTGAGGGTTGGGACGCAGATGGACCAGGACATCAAAAGCTTCGCCTTCCAGCTCAGCTCCCTCTGAACCACGACGGTCTGGCACAGCGCCCGCATCACTGCAGACGCCACACCAAACCACTGATGCATCTCATGCTCCATTCTACCCTCCCTCACGAACAAGATACCAAGATACTTGAACTCCTTCGCCTGAGGCAGTAACAGGGACGTCCCGTCTTCTTCCAGCGAGACAATGAGACACATTGTGACGTGTTCCAACAGCGTGTCTCCGTAGTGACAGAGTGCAGGTACCAGACTGACCTGCCTGCAGTCCACACCTGTCTCCCACTGAACATGTGTGGAGCATGATGAAGCGTCGACCCCGGAGAGGTGCATCATGGGACTGTTGAGACACTGAAGTCAGATAAACTTCAACAGTTAGTGTCCTCAGTTCCCAAACACTGACTGAGGTGATGATGTCACACAGTGACAGGAAACAGGCTCCTGTCACGACTTCATTACAACCTGCTGCAGAGTGAGTGCAGATTTACACAGAACAATAAAGTTTATCAGTTTGAATATTAAATATCTTGTTTTTGGACTGAATTCACTTGAATACAGGTCAAAAAGGATTCACAAATAATTGCATCATGTTTTTAGTTACGTTTTACAGAACATCCCGACTTCTCTGGGATTGCAGGTGCACAGAACCAGAACTGAACCAACAACACAGGTAAAGACCACACACTGACACACACACACTGACACACACACTGACACGTACTTATACCGATACACACAAACAGCAGCACCTGTGCTGTATGTGCACATACATAATACATGACAACATACTCCCACGAGAGCAGCAGTAAACATGCTCCTGTCCTGACTTTGTGACGTGCTGCAGGTATCAAATTCAGAATGAGTGTGTGTTCACAAAAACAATAAAGTTTATCAGTTTGAACATTAAATATCTTGTTTTTAGGCTGGACTCAATCACAAATTACTGCACTGTGTTTTTATTTATGGTTTTACACAACATCCCGACTTTTCTTGAGTCGGGCTATATCTCTGTTACCATGGTTATCACCGAAAGGAAAGAGTAACGTCAGTGTCTAACAGCTGATTCTGAGCTCGTCAGCAGCCGAGTGTTCAGGATTAAATCTGACGTCAGGTGATCTGAGTTCGACTTTACATCCTGGAAAAGTTCTAGAAGACATCTGAAGAAAGAAAGTGATGACTCCACCATCCTGTCTGTCTGCCAGGCAGTGAGACATGCTCTGTGTGTGTGTGTGTGTGTGTGTTGACTCCACAGGGAGCGATCGGGAGAAACCAGCTTCTTTATGGATTATTAATATCACCTCCAGCTACACACACAGTCGGTGTGTGTGTGATCTGACACACACACGGGGGGAGGAGGGGGGAGGTGTGTGTGCATGCATGTGTGTGTGAGGGGGAGGGGGGGGTCTCAGCAGTTGGTGTGATCAAGGACGCTTCATTCACACACCACTTGTCAGTGTGTGTGTGTGTGTGTGTGTGTGTGTTAGTCTAAGCTGTTCGGAGGCCACGCCCTAATCTGGATCAACAATAGACCCCCCCTCCCCCTCCTTCTTCTCCTCCTCCTCCTCCTCCTCCTCCTCCTCCTCCTCTTTCACTTGTCTTTGTGAGTTTCTTGTTTGTTTCAACTCGTCCTCCAAACACCCCCCCGCCGTCAGTTCAGGTTCAAGGCGTCACAGAAACATCAACAAACATCAAACACTTGCTGCAGAAGAAGAAGAAGAACACAACGACAGGAAGAGAAGAAGAAGAATGAGTTCAGTCTCTGCAGCGTCCTGCAGCCTCATGTTCTATCAACAGGAAGTCCATCATTAGTCCCGGTCCTGCTCAGAGTCCACTTCCTGTCACTGAGTCTGACCGGTTTCTTCTCTGACTGTGTTCCTTCCCACCGCACAAAAACTCGCCCACACCCTCCAACATCTGGATTTGTGTTTAATGTTAAAGGTCACGTTCAGCGATCACCCCCGGGCTTACAGAAACAGATTTAAGTGACTGTGCCGCTGTAACATGAGAAAATTTGTGACCCGGCGGCCATGTTGAAAACAGCTGAGCCAAAACGCAGCCCCGCCCACCAGCCGTACCAACGTTCTCATGTTAAAGTCAATATCGGCCAACACTGATGTCAATATTTTTGTGCATCCCTAATATTTTTCTAAATGTTGAATCAATATGTTTCTGACACAATAAACTAGCGGCTGTAGACAGCGGTGTAGTGGAGGGTATAATCAGTGAGCAGAATAACCACTGACTATCAGCCAGAAAGCCTCTGGAACATAAAGCAGAGTACGCCCACATTTCCTCCTCTGTAACGTTCTCACCTACCCAGAGGAACGCCAACCTCATCAACTCCAACACACCACTGACTGTGGATAATAAATCTGACACACATTATCTTCACTAAAGGTCCTGGCTCTAACCTATACAGCTGAGCAGTCTGAATTATTAATCTGATCTGAGTGAACTTTAAGCCTGAAACTGACCTGAGATCATCAACAGTGAAGACGTCTCACTCTGCTGGAACCAAAGAGTCATAATCTGACGATCACTCTGAGAGAGTTCATGTAAAACCAGAAAAACATGATGAGATCTGATTCAGGTGGAGATCAACTGCACACACACACACACACAAACACACACACACTGTAACACACACACACACACACTGTAACACACACTATCCCTAAGGCTTAGTGTGTCGTGGTTCAGAACAGCAGGCGGCTGCTGGAATTCTCAGAGGAATCAAACCAGCAACTCTTTCATCTGCAGGAACAGATGAAGCACACACTCACACTCACACACACACACACACACACACACACACACACACTGTAGTTACTGAGGAAGGACCTCCAGGGCTGAAACATGAAGCCAAACCCTGCAGTTCCTCTAATGTCCACTAGAGGCTGGCTCCAACAGTGAGTCAGTCCCCACAGACCTCCATGTTCACATGTAGAAATAAACATGTTTACAGCCTGGTACAAAAACAGTTTGGTCTCTGGAGCTCATTTCAACATTCATGACGCCTGTACAGACTGAGTTTATATAGAACTCACCTGTTTGTATTTTATTAAGGATTAAAGTTATTGTCCCCGGGCTAGGTGATGATGTCACGCCGTGACAGGAAACAGGCTCCTGTCACAACTTTATTACAACCTGCTGCAGAGTGAGTGCAGATTTACAGAGAACAGGAAAGTTTATATCTTGTTTTTGGACTGAATTCATCAGAATATTGGTGAAATGTGATTCACAAATCACTGCATTCACAACTTTTCCAGGACGACACAGGTAATGACCACACACTGAAACACACAAACAGCAGCACCTGTGCTGGTATGTGCGCATACATAATACATGATGACACATTACCAAGAGCGCGCACACACACACACACACACACACACACACACACAGGACAGAGTGTGTAAAGTTGAGTTAAACAGATGGTCGAGCAGATTGTATCAGAAACTGACTGTTAATCACACCAACAAACACACACACACACACACACACACACACTCTCTCTGTGTTGTCGAGGGTTAAAGGAAATGAGCTGAAAACAAACTGATCACAGAACAGTTTGTTGTGTGAACATCAGACGGCTGATTCAGGATCTGTGTGGAGCAGTTTGATCAGAACACATTCATTAGTTCCTCAGAACAATAAAACAAAACAAACTGCAGCCGACCAACAGAACGTCTCATGCACACTCTGCAGGCCTGAAACGGTTCATGTGTTGGTGTTGAGCCGTCATGTGTCCGCCACACGCAGATACACATTTGTAGATTGATGCAGGTGATGTGGAAGTTCTCAAGTGCGAGGTTCACCTGAACACTTTCAGCTGTTTTGTGTTTGAAACACTCCTTAATTTCTTCCCCAGGTGTGATCCTGGAGGTGCGTGAGAGTTTCTGTCTGTCTGCAGTGACTCTCACAAACTACTGGACCAATCAGTCTCTTATTTAACGTGCACATGTCCTACTGCGCGCTCAAGGACCTCCTGTGGTTGCAGCGATTCCCATTAGCTGAAAAACCTGTTTAAATGACTGTTTGTCACGTCAGTTCCTGCTGACTCCTCACTCCTCTGAGCCGCTCACTGGAGCTGTACGTTTTTAGGAAATGGTCTCGGCTAAACACAACAAACCTTACCGTCTGTTACAGGACACATGTTGGCATTTGTTGTGGCTCAAAAACTGACATCCAGAGAAAGGTTTGGTCTTATTTTGAACAGAAGCATCTGCAGATCAATGTCATGCACCTTATTGGATTTTTTGCTGATATATAACAACAGATTTGGCCGATAACCGCCACCGTTAAAGCAATACTGTTGCACTGATTCTTAAAGCCAGTATCGGCTGATGCCGATGATGTGCCTATATTATTTTGCATCCCTAATACCTGACACGTTATGATACACTAATGTCAGACACAACAGAGGATGAATAAGTCCCTGTTTTTGTTTCTTCACCTCCATCTTAACTGTGAAGGCCCCAACACACCAAACTGATGTCAGCTGCCAGTCAACGTTGGGCCGTCAGTGAGCGTCTGTCGTCCTCGTCAGTGTGATGTGCGCCGCACTGTTGGCCCTCGATTCAGCATGTTGGTGACGACAACGGTGGAGCCCGTTGGTGACTGAAATCACTCTGATTGTGAGTTGAGCTCAGCGCACAGCAAGAGAAACGTCACTGAGTTGAGTCAACGAGGAGCTAAAGTCCAAAACAAACTTGTTCCATAAAGACAGATTATTTTTCTTTAGCAGAAACATTTCCTGATAGTTTGATAGTTATCGTTCACTGGCACACGGTAAATATGCTCTGATCTTTCAACATTGGATTGTGTTGTTGTTTGTTATGTGTGAATGTGCAACTTTTTGGCGGAGACACGGGGACGTGAGGCGACGCAGTACTCAGCTATCATTGTCACCAGTTCTCTGAAGACGGTTATGTCTTGGGTCTTGTCTAGTAGGGTGATGATGAAAGCGAACTACCACTTGTTGTCATCACCACCACAGAAGCCCCGCCTCTCAGTTCATCTGATTGGACAAGAGTAAAAAACGCTGATGATGTCAGGCGCCTTTCGGCTCTGAGCTGAAGTTTTTTCAGGGTGCGCCTAAAACATGAAGCACACAGAGCAGAGGAAACGTGAGGCGCTCAGCAAAACACGCTAAAACTCTGATCAGGAAGACGTGAGTCAGATTCACGTGTTTCTTTTTCTCTGTTTTAATTGTGTTTGTTGTTGTTTCCTATGTTGTTGTTCTGCAGACAAAGTTTCTACTGTTCAAAGTTCAGTTCTGACCGACGAGGATCAAAGATTTCTGGCTATTAATTATTAAAATTAAATTAATCCTCATAATGAAATCACATCTACATGAATGTTCCTCAGCAGCAGGACTGTGTCTGTCTTTGTTCTTTATTCCACTGAACCGTAGCGTGACTCTGTTCCACCTCTGATCATGTGACATGTGGTCGTCTCCTGAGAGACGAGCTGCGTCTCCGTTCGTCTCTCTCAGGATTAACAAACATGGCGGCTGAACTTCACGTCTAAACACAACTCTGATCTTCATCAGCATCAGTTAACGAGGACGAGGATGTTAAATTCTGAGTCCAAACACACTGTGAGACTCTTCAGTAAATGTTCTGACTGTTAGTACACTCTGACTGTACTGGTGTTACTGGTGTTACTGGTGTGAGTCCAGTTCATTCTGATTGTGTGAAAAGGCTGAAGTCAACCTGCAGATTACAGCACATTAACACAGTGTGTGTGTGTGTGTGTGTGTGTGTGTGTGTGTGTGTGTAGATTAGAGGTGATTAAACAGTAATCTGAATCTGGACTCAGACTAAATCCTTCAGATTAGTCAAATGGACGTTTCAGTTAAATAATCTTCATCACACAGATGATGATGATGATGATGACGTCAGCTTCATATAGGTCACATGACCTGCGTGTCAGTGTGTGACTTCACATAGGTTTCTGGGTTAAAGGGACTCTGTGTCCTGCTTTAACCAAACTTCATTCAGAACACGTCTCAGTGATGTCACTGCGTCCCTGAACTCTGTCTGTCAGGAGTTTTACTGCTTTACACAGAAACACATGAAGAAGAAAAATCATCCTCGCAGGTCTTCAGTCTGCAGACGTTATTCATCTCACACCAAACTTCATTTAATTTACTGTCATTGTTTAAAAAACTACACTATGAACAGCCAATCACATCTGACCAGAGTCTCAACCGACCAATCAGCTCTCAGTCCTGAAAATATATTGATCAGCCAATCAGCAACGATGTCAACGATTCATTATTGAAGATTATTCTTTTGCACAAATGGAAGAAAAGACTCAACACATGTGAAGTACGACAAACTACGACCTGCCTGAACCACGCACGAACTTATCTTATTGATCACTAGAGTTTAGATTGGGCCCAAAAAATCCAGCCCGATCCGCCCGAGCCTGTGCATGTTCTGTCCGAGCCCGGCCCTTTACCTGTAATTACAAGCCCGAGCCCGGTTAAAGGGCTGGCTCTCATCTTTCTTCCCATGGCAAGCCTTCGTCATGTGCCTCTTCAGTGTTGAGGTCCCCGTCTATTTGCTGTCATATACCAGCATGGCGCTGCACTTGGTACACCCCGTGAAGCCAACACACACATTGTCACCGTCAACAACTCACATGTGCGCGGCCAGTGCCGCTGTCAAGGGGGGCAGCGCCCGAACCCACCCCTCGGGTCAGGTTTGGGCTCGGGCAGAGAACCTAAGCTCTATTGATCACACAGTAACTGAACGGGTTACACATTTACACTCTGTTTAGATAAATGACTCCGCAGCAGCAGGAACTACACAATATTACTGCACAAAGTTAAAACATAACATTACTGCAAAACATAAGTACACAACATGACTACATGTTACTAAACAAAGTTACTGCACACTGTAAATACACACTAGCCCCTTTTACACTGCCAGATTTTCAGCGAATGTTGGGCCGTTTTGCCGGCAAGCTGCGAGCGTTTAGAGACACAGAGCCGGATTGGAGAGTTGATCCGAGGTGCCCAATTTTCCTCCTCGTAGGGTAGACATATTGGTGGAACCCTTTTAGTTTAAAAAGACCGAGGCGGCCTTCTGCAACGGGAGGGGCTGCTGATGACTTGTGGGAGGGGCTGTTGAAGACTTGTGGGAGGAGCTGTTGATGACGCCACACGTGCGAGCCACTGGCGGTGGATAAACAGGAAACAGCTGATAGCAGGAATTAGCGAGCAGCTAGTAGCAAGAGGGAAACACAAACCTGACAGACACTGTAAAGATGAGCAACTGGGGAGACAAGGAATTGCGCGCCCTCCTTGTCCTCGCAAACGAAGAGGCCATTAACCGTCAGATGACGGGGACGGTGAAGAACGGGCCGACTTACGAGAGAATCACAGAAGGACTGACCAGCCGCGGCTTCCCTCCCACGTTACTGTTTACGTCACACGCTGAGCTACACGTTTTGTTACTTGCTCACGCCCCCCACTGCCCCGAAAAAGGCACATTCTGTATAAACAAAAGTAGGTAGGCGGCATTTTGCTGCACTCCCTAATTTTGTTTTTATACTGCCAACGCTGAAAAAACACTGATTGGGCTTTCCTGCAAATTTGCACAACTCCTGTTTAAAAAGGGCTACTGTAACTACACACTAAGTACACACCCAGCGGTGCACGTCAGTCTTTGATGATACTGATCCTCCAGTCGACCCTCTGTGATCGTATCTGACGTTACAGTTCACTCTGTGTTCATGCTGTCGATTCTCTTTTGTTCTGACTGATGTGATTTTTTTATAAACCATCTCAGACACTGTAAATGGCTCCCTTTCTACTTCCTGTCGGACTGTTAGTTAGTGTGGACAGGAAGTAAACAAGGACCAAAGCTGTAACCATGGCAACAGCATAACAATGACACAGTCTGTACGTAGAGACCATATTTAGTAACAGCCTGACAATGACTGACTCACTCTAACTGTTTAATATGACAAACTGTAAACAACCATCTCACACACACACACACACACACACACACACACACACGCACACACACTCTGAACTATAACGATGATGCACAGTAACATGATGTGTGTCTGCAGCTGATGAAAAGTGTGTTGTTCTGAAAAGTTCGGTCACAAATACCGAACGTATCCACGTTTACTGTGGGTCTAATCACTGTGGAGTTATCCTGACACACTGGAGACAACAAAGGGTTAATGCAGAGATGAAATATCATCTTATGAATGAAGCTCAGCAGAATGACTGAGGATCAGGAACAAAACAAGACAGAGGAAATAAAACAAAAGAGAAACTGTGCTATGAACACATGTTGTAAGCAGTGATGTAATAACTGATAATGTGTCCGCCAGCCTGAGCACGCCTTGGTCACCTTTAGTTACCTGCCTTGACCTAGGGACGACTTGTGAGGGGAGACTCGAGGATCTCAGGTCACGACTTGGAGCGTAGGGAGTCAGACGCTCAGATATATGACTCAGTGCTGAACCATGTTGAGCTCTAACGGTTATTAAAAGAACCTTAAAATCAGCTCTGAGGTTAACTGGCGGCCAGGTCACACACGTTTTCATGGACAAAGTTCCAAAACTTTTCCAGGACTTTTCAAGGACCTGCAGTCATATTTTTCACACATTAGAGTTACAGACAATAAATAAATATGTGGGAGATTATCCATGGAGAGTTACGGTAACAATTTCATAATACACAACAAAGCTCCAGGACTCTTCCAGGCCTGGAAAATGAGACTGCAGGACTTTTCCAGGTCTTCCACCGTGGGAACCTTGACTCATGGTGGTGGTAGTGACGGCGCTGACTGTCATGGATGAACCACATGTGTGTTATGTGACAGTTTTCCAGAGAAACTTTGAGCAGGTTCATCAACTTCCTGTGTGTGTGTGTGTGTGTGTGTGCACGCGCGGGGGGGTTACTGTTTTTTGTTTGTGTTCTCAGGGGGTCATGTGACGTGAAGACTTCTCTTAGGTAGCGTCAGCAAAGGTGACTTCTAAATTCACTTCTGCCATAAAACACAACTGTGTGTGTGTGTGTGTGTGTGTGTGTGTGTGTGTGTTGGAATGTCAGCTATTCAGTATGCGGCTGCGGGCCGAGCCGTGCCGTGCCGGGACAGGCTGGGAACACCCGACACACTCACACACTCACACACTCACAAACACACACACTTTTACAGTTGATGAAAACTGTTTCCGGTTGGACTGAGACATTAACCGAACTGAACTGATTCAGTCTTCAGACTCAGCTGTTACATTCGGCTCCCTCACAAACCACCAACCAGACACTGTTACAGAAATCTCAACTTTTAAACTCGCTGATCTGCAGCTCGGCGGCTGAGTGTTACACAGCTCTGTGAATCCAAACACACACTGAAAACTGAGATTTTATCAAACAGCTGCGGCCGAACGAAAGACCGTCTCACCTTGTTTCACAAAACACATTCATTGTGTTCTCTCAGCGCTCAGTGAAGACAGAAAAGTGACAACATGTAAAACGCTCAGATCTTTGAATGGAGTCTGGCGCGTCGCTGTCAGACACGCCTGACTCAAACACGCTCTTTCCTTCCTGCAGCAGCTGCAGCTCGGTCCAACTTAGAGCCGTGAAAACGAGACAATGTGATCCGGGTCACACTCACCTGAGCTCGGCGGGCAGGTCTGTGGTCCGCCGGGGTCCGACCGGCCCGGTGCCACTTCCAGAAAACCTGCACAGAGTCCAGAGGAGACACAAACGATCCGCACCGAGAGCCGCACAACAGGTCCGACAGAGACCCCGCCCCGCCCCGCCCCGCTCCGCGCGGCGCCGGGAGCTTTTCTGACACTCCACAGCGGCGGAGCTGCTGCCTGGCTCCTGGGCAGGGAAGAGAACCGACAACCTGCAGCTGCCGCCTGGCTCCTGGGCAGGAAGAGAACCGACAACCTACAGCTGCTGCCTGGCTCCTGGGCAGGGAAGAGAACCGACAACCTGCAGCTGCCGCCTGGCTCCTGGGCAGGAAGGGAACTGACAACCTACAGCTGCTGCCTTGCTTCTGGGCAGGAAGGGAACCGACAACCTGCAGCTGCTGCCTGGCTCCTGGGCAGGAAGAGAACCGCCAACCTGCAGCTGCTGCCTGGCTCCTGGGCAGGAAGGGAACCGCCAACCTGCAGCTGCTGCCTTGCTTCTGGGCAGGAAGGGAACCGCCAACCTGCAGCTGCTGCCTGGCTCCTGGGCAGGAAGGGAACCGCCAACCTGCAGCTGCTGCCTTGCTTCTGGGCAGGAAGGGAACCGCCAACCTGCAGCTGCTGCCTTGCTTCTGGGCAGGAAGGGAACCGACAACCTGCAGCTGCTGCCTGGCTCCTGGGCAGGAAGAGAACCGCCAACCTGCAGCTGCTGCCTGGCTCCTGGGCAGGAAGGGAACCGCCAACCTGCAGCTGCTGCCTTGCTTCTGGGCAGGAAGGGAACCGACAACCTGCAGCTGCTGCCTGGCTCCTGGGCAGGAAGGGAACCGCCAACCTGCAGCTGCTGCCTGGCTCCTGGGCAGGAAGAGAACCGCCAACCTGCAGCTGCTGCCTGGCTCCTGGGCAGGAAGGGAACCGCCAACCTGCAGCTGCTGCCTGGCTCCTGGGCAGGAAGGGAACCGCCAACCTGCAGCTGCTGCCTTGCTTCTGGGCAGGAAGGGAACCGACAACCTGCAGCTGCTGCCTTGCTCCTGGGCAGGAAGGGAACCGCCAACCTGCAGCTGCTGCCTTGCTTCTGGGCAGGAAGAGAACCGACAACCCGCAGCTGCTGCCTGGCTCAAGGGGTTGATGTCAGGAGGTCAAAGAGTGTCAGTAACAAATATTCAGTCAGTTCAATATTAAATAAATATTTAAAGGTCAGTTTATAACAGAATAAAACAAAATAAGATGATCACAGTTGATTAAATATATTTTATATTTATCTTTTATTTCTACATTTTAAACAAAAATATATTTATATATTTTTAATATAAATATAATATTTATTATATTTATTTAATTTATATATATAGAACAAATAAGTTGATCACAGTTAAATGTGTTATCTTTATATAAATAAATATATTTTATATTAATTTTTATTTTTTTAAATATATTGTATATATCATTTACATCTAAACTATATATATTATACATATATTATAAATAATATTAATAAGATGATCACAAAAAATATTTTATATTTATTTATATATTTTTTTAAATCTATTTGATATGATGTATAATATATTATATTCCATTAGTTCTTTAAAGTCGTGTATCAGAGGCAGGAAACGTCTTTAATATTTACATTGTTGGAGGAAGTTAAATTATATTATTATCAACATTACGTACAGTCAGTGTTTTATCATGTGGTCATTATTGATACTTTGTTTTTTTGTAAACTCTTAATTTGAAAAGTCACCACTTCCTGTGGCAAAAGTACAGTACCTCTAACACACACACACACACACACACACACACACAGAGCAGCTCAGCTGATATGATTTATTATAGTAAAAAATAAAATCAAACTTTGATCACTGCAGATTTAACTCTTTATTAAAACACCATATTTCATCTTCATCATCCTCTGACATCATCACCATCATCATCTGACCATCACAGAGTTAATATAAAAATCTTCATCATTAAACTCTAAACATGAAAATACACTGTAATATAATCAATAATCAATAATATAAAAAGGTGAATCCTTCATTAAAACTTTATTGTGAAAAGCTCCGGACAAACGACAGTCGTTATTTTTCATTTTCTACTGAGTAAAGTTCAAAACATCTTCATGATGATGATGATGATGATCATCATCATCATCCTCACACAGTCAATACAAACGTCTCTGTCGTCAAACACATTGAAATAAAGTTTTATTGAAAGTCTCCAGCAGCAGATTGATTGATTTATTCATCAGCTGAATACAAACCGATTGATTATATTAACAGTTAATAATCTTATACAGTGTCACATGACCTCATCACGACCTCAGAGTCTTTGTAAAGTCACTGTTGGCACTTCCCGTCTCCACCGTAACCATGGAAACAGACTGAAATATCAGCCTTTATGAAACATAGAATAATGATACACAGGAGGCGTTCAGGTACAGTACAGAGTGTAGGTCACCTGTGTTCTGACAGACTCACAAATACAGGCACATTGATCAGTGATCGTCACAGACATAGACATGAACACGCAGACGCCACATTGACTGTGTCAGCCCATTGCTGTGACACGTCAGCGACACCGCCATGTTGGAGAGAGCAAGACTTCCTGTAAACAAATGACAGTAAACAGAAGAGCTTTAATGTTTATGTTTCTCAGTCGACTGCAATGACTTTGTTTTTATATTCCTGGGTCCATGATCTATGTGTATCAGAAAAGAGTTTGTTCTCCAGTTCAGTAGAATCTTGATATTTAGTCTATAATGAATCACTGAATTATTTTTATGGTGTAAAATAGCAGTTGACCTATGGCTAAGTCCCGCCCTCAAACGCGATGAGCCAATCACAGCTTTTTCTGAGATTTGAAGTTTAAAAATGGTCAAACGGTGTGCATGGGGTACATGCAACTCTGACACAAGGTATCCTGAGAGGCTGGGCGACCAGGTGTATTTTTTACACTTTAAACCACATCTCAACCGAGAAAAGTGTCTCCTTTGGATAAAGTTGTGTGGTAACGTTAGACCACAACATCAACTCAACGTGAATAAGATTAACAATGATGTCTACATCTGTTCTAAGGTAAGTCAACATTGTGTTTGAGGCAACATATTGTCACTTTGCTGGAAAGAAATATAAAGTTATCTTTAACATCTCTAACTAACGTTAGCTAAAGTTAGCCTAACGTTAGCTCCTAGCTGCGTTGTTCATCATGTCACCTTGTTTGCTGGGAGTTCATTAGCCTATTTTGTTCTAGTTTTGTACTTTGGTGATGGTACATCATTGTTAGCTGTTGTCCAAAGGGCTCTAGTTAAGCTAACGTTAACTTCTGGAGCTTAGCTTCATTAACTTATCTGTAATGGCAGAGATAACAAAGGTTGGCAAACGTTATGCTGAATGATTCAGTGTAAATACTGTAGCACCAAACTAACGGAGAGACACTCTTGGTAAAGATGGTAAAAAGGCCGTTATCCTTTTCTCATATTCTGAGCCAAAAACCTTAACTTCAGTGGCACTTTAACTTGTTGTCTTTGATGGTGACGGCAACCAGATGCGGTTCACAAGCGTACACTGTGACCTGTAAATTTTGGCTTGTAATTTAAGTTTTTCATCGACCTTCTCAACAATAAAATGATGAATATATCCCTCCAATGCGTAGTTTAGGCCCTTTTGGTTACTTCTCAATGACATCTGATCGTTATGTCTCCAAAAATCATCAGTTGCCTCCTGTGAAATGCCGTGTACTGTGACACCTGCCATAGCGCCGCTCACTGAATGTTGATAGTTTGTCCGAGTGAGTGGAGGGGGCGTGGCTTAGCCATAGGTCAATTGTGATGAGGGATGTAAAATCTCACATGGATTAGATTATTTTTCTTGGTTAATATTTGTGGAGATGTCTCTACAGAATATAATCTAATGTGGATGTAGATAACTAGCATGCTAGCTAGCTAACGCTGTCTGCTTCTCATTAACTCCTCAATCAACAGAATAAAGTCACTTTCACCACTGCTCATTTTAGAGAGAAAACATGTTCTTGATTTAGATGATCAACTGGACGATGGATCATAGATGTTTGTTTCTGGCTGCCAGCGATGAGCCGTAGCTAACGTAGCTAGCGCGCTGTTGTTATCAAGCTTTTTATTTTCCCGTACCTGTGTAGCAGTAGTTATCTTATTTTTTATCAATACTGTATAGTTTTTATTTAATAGTTTTCCACTGGGACTGGTGTTAAGTTGTCAGTGAGCGCCCACTGCTGGGCCTCTGCAGACTGCAGGGTGCGCCCCACAGATCAATCCCTGCAAACTTGAGTGGGACACCCCGTTTATAAATGCCAGTCTGCTGTCATCATGGTTTCTGATTAGCTCTCTGAAAATGTATAAAACACTGTTTTTGTTGAGTTGTAAAATTCAGGAATGCACCATATTGGATTTTTTGCAGATATCCAATATGCTGAAGTCATTTGACCGATAACCAATATTGATATTGATATATGCACTATTTTCCCCTCCTGATGTCAGTGATCATCATCAAGTCTCTTCTGTTGTGGATTAACATCATATTATACAGACTGTGATGGTGACGGCCCACCAGCAGGTGGAGACATGAAACACTGTTCAGTGTCTGTGATATTCATTCATTGTGATAAATAGGAAAAAGCATGTTGGCTGATTCTGAGAGTTCACTTAAAAGATGATATCAGCTGATATTGATGACGTGCCGATATTATCGTTCATCCCTTGTAAAATTTCCATGTCTGACACATCACAATGTTAAAAAAAGACGCCTTCATTCAGTATCAAGTGTTTTGGTGCTGATACTGTCGTGCTGTGAAGTCATTTATTGGGCTCGCCACACTGTGACTTTGGTAGCTTGCATGTTGTCTCAGAAAAAATCTGCAGTGTTTCCTGCTCACTGACTGCTGGCTGAAAGACTTCTTTCTTTCTGTGGTTAAACAATTTATGGAGCTCATTATCACGAGGGGCTGCTGTGAGATCTGATGTGACTGTGGTGTCACCAGTGTGCCATCCCCGTCAATGAATGGCTGGTTGGAGCCAAAGAGAGAATGTCTGTGCCTGGTTAATCACGTAACACAAGACAGAGAGTAAACAGCACTACGGCAGGACGCAGACCAGTCTACAGGACAGTTATACAACATAAACAGAGAACATGTTGTCTTCAGTGTCCTCAGTGATGAAAGTTAATATATTCTGTTATGATCAAGGAGTTAATAACCGGACAGCGTTAGCTTGCTAGCATGCTAGCTATTTGATGAGTTGCCTACTTTCACATAAAATTAGATTATATAGGGACGTCTCCACAAATATTAAGCAAGGAAAAATTCATGTTTGACAGATGTCAGATTTTACAGTTTTACATGACAATAAAATATCTTCCAGCACGTCAGTAATTCAGTTCCTGTCAGTCTAACACTCCTCTGCTGAGCGTCCAGCAGTGATTATAGACTAAATATCAACATTATAATAAACTAGAGACAAAACTTTTATCTTGTCTACACACAACAATCACAAACTCATTAATATAAAAACAACTCATTGCAGTCGGTTGAGAAATAGAACCATGACAGTGATTTTAAATCAGTAAAACAGCAGCTTCTGTTTACTGTCATTTGTGTAGAAGTCTTGACCTCTCCAATATGGCGGCGTCTTTGACATATGATCCAGCGGCCAATGAGGCGTTTGTGTTTCTGAATCTATGGTCACAGGTGTTCACTTCGACCGTCTGCCGGCCAATCACAGCAGAGAACTCTCAGTGGTTTCAACATGAACACATTATCGATGGCTGATTAGTGACCATCAGGCAGTTATTGATCAGTTCTAGTAAGTGCTCGTCAATAAGATCTGAATATAAATATTTATCTTTATTCTAAATATTTGTGTTGTATTAGTAAAATAAACCTGTCCATCTAAAAATAGATTAATTTTCATTTGTTAGATAAACATTAGTTATCGACCCTGAAACTCTAATATTGATAAGAGAATTGATTTTTTATCTAAAAAAAAGGAGGCTTTTTCATTACTGCTGACATCATCGCTGACATCACTGCGGTCAGACTCTCTGGTGTCATGAAGCTGGCTCACAGATCACCATGGTAACAGATCAGAACACAGACCAATCAGATGGCTGGAAACCTGACGTGACTCTTTCTACTTTAAAGTTTTGATCCATGGAGGTTTTATATGAGCCGAGAAGTGATTTAAAAATCTGTGACATCATCACAATGTAAAGTCTATGAGCCGAGCGGGAACTTGTGGGCGGGGCCAGTAGGAGAAATATCACTGCACATGTTCAGTGAGCTGCATACCCTCAAGCTAAACCAGGAGGCCAGAAACTTTTTTTGGTGTATGCACGAGGCGAGTAATAGGAGCCATCTTAACATGTGGTACGATGATATTATTAAAAATCTATGAAAAACTAAACTCTGTTATAAAAACAATAATTATTTTGACAATCAGCTGTTAATTATAAATCTTCAGTCACCAAATCAGATCAAACTGAAGACATATTTAACAATGGACTCATGTTAGTGGTGCTGAGCTCAGCTTTGTCATCTATCATCTGCCAACTGTATCTGTGACATGTCATCTGTCTGCTGTCACTCTCAACTGTCACCTGTCACTTTCACCTGTCATTTGTCACCTGTACCTGTCACTGTCACGTCACTGTCACCTGTCACTTGTCATCTGTCACTGTCCCCTTTACCTGTCACTGTCACATGTCATCTGTCACTGTCACCTGTACCTGTCACTGTCACATGTCATCTGTCACTGTCACCTGTACCTGTCACTGTCACATGCCACTGTCACCTGTCACTTGTCATCTGTCACTGTCCCCTTTACCTGTCACTGTCACATGTCATCTGTCTCTGTCACCTGTACCTGTCACTGTCACATGCCACTGTCACCTGTCACTTGTCATCTGTCACTGTCCCCTTTACCTGTCACTGTCACATGTCATCTGTCTCTGTCACCTGTACCTGTCACTGTCACATGCCACTGTCACCTGTCACTTGTCATCTGTCACTGTCCACTTTACCTGTCACTGTCACATGTCATCTGTCACTGTCACCTGTACCTGTCACTGTCACATGCCACTGTCACCTGTCACTTGTCATCTGTCACTGTCCCCTTTACCTGTCACTGTCACATCATCTGTCACTGTCACCTGTACCTGTCACTGTCACATGCCACTGTCACCTGTCATCTGTCACTGTCCCCTTTATCTGTCACTGTCACATGTCATCTGTCACTGTCACCTGTCACTGTCACATGCCACTGTCACTTGTCATCTGTCACTGTCCCCTTTATCTGTCACTGTCACCTGTCACTGTCACCTGTCAACTGTCACTTGTCAACTGTCACTGTCCCCTTTACCTGTCACTGTCACATGTCATCTGTCACTTGTCACCTGTCAACTGTCACTTGTCAACTGTCACTGTCCCCTTTACCTGTCACTGTCACATGTCATCTGTCACTTGTCACCTGTCAACTGTCACTTGTCATCTGTCACTGTCCCCTTTACCTGTCTCTGTCACATGCCACTGTCACTGTCACCTGTACCTGTCACTGTCCCCTTTACCTGTCACTGTCACATGTCAACTGTCACTGTCACCTGTACCTGTCACTGTCACGTGTCACTTGTCATCTGTCACTGTCCCCTTTATCTGTCACTGTCACATGTCATCTGTCACTGTCCCCTTTATCTGTCACTGTCACATGTCATCTGTCACTGTCACCTGTCACTGTCACATGTCACTGTCACCTGTCGACTGTCACTTGTCATCTGTCACTGTCACCTGTACCTGTCACTGTCACATGTCACTGTCACATGTCATCTGTCACTGTCACCTGTACCTGTCACTGTCACATGTCACTGTCACCTGTCACCATCACGTCATCTGTCTGCTGTCAATGTCACCTGCCACTGTCATCTGTCACTGTCACCTGTCGTCCGTCACTGTCGCGTCACCTATTATTTGTCAGACACGTCACCTGTCACTGTCACATGTTGTCTCTTTTATTTTTTCCAGCTGATCAATAAACCAGCTTCATGACACCAGTACTGATCTGGATCACTGCTGACCCCCTTCATGAGCCAGACTGCAGAGTCCACTGAGTTTAAAATCACTGTGTGTGTGTGTGTGTGTGTGTGTGTCTCTCCATGGTAACTAGTAAGAGCAGCAGATTTCTTCCAACAGAGACTCAGAGTTAAACTCAGGAGAGTGACTCCTCTTCATCTGTAGTTCACTCCTCATCCTCCTCCTCTTCACTCTTCATCCCCCTCTCCTCTTCTTCCTCACCCCCCTCCCCCTCTCTCTCTCCCAGAAGCCCACACAGCTCGGCCAGTCTCTGTTGCATCTTGGGAATCCCGGACAGCTGACTCTCCAGTCGATGTTTCTCCTCCTGTTTAAATAAAGTTTCACTGTCAGTTTAAACTAATGACAGAGACAGTCTGTTTAAATAAAGTTTCACTGTCAGTTTAAACAGAGATATTGGATGAAGGGAGATACCCAACTGTAGGCTTATCCAATGTTAAGAAAACGGTTACTCTTCCTGTCTCCTAAGTGGGTGTGGTTAGCTCTCCCTCCAATCAGAGCCTGTTCTCCCTCACCCCCCCCCCTCCCCACCACAGTGTTGAACAGAGGCTCTGTGGATGTCTGTGTATGCAGATTGAGAAGCAGGTGGAATGAAAATACATTCTTCCTATTATTGCAGCCTATTGCTGCACAAAGTTTGGGCATTTTTTATTTATTATTAGCGGTAAATAACTGTTTGTAAACTAACTGTGATTTTACCGCCTGTTTATCAAGATCACGAGATCTCGCAAGAACTTGTTTCCTGAGACAGACAGGGCTCAAACAAAGTTAATTGTCTCTTGATCTGTGTGGATGAAAAATGCAGCTTTAGTGTCAGAATGTTGGTAAGATGTGTGGCTTGTGGAAAATGAACCCAATATTTACTTTAGTGACTACTGGGCGAAAGAATTGACCATAAATTGTGATCACGTTCATTTTCCTCATTGACGACAATACGTTCAGAGCTGCCGCAAGTCTCCTACGGGGGCGTGGCGCTGACGTCACTGAATCAGGAAGTGAGCTGAGTTGGGTATCTCGCTTCATCCAGTATCTCTGGTTTAAACTAATGACAGAGACAGTCTGTTTAAATAAAGTTTCACTGCTCTTGGCATGAATAGCCCATGATTCCTCTCCACACACACACTTGTACATGGTGTGTGTGTCAGTGTGTGTGTGTGTGTCAGAGGCATGTTGTGCGGCTGATGTTACCATGGTTACCACAGCAGGGGTTGTGGGTCAGCTGAGGAGATTCACTTATTTAAAGATCTTCACACACTGAGCTGTGTGTGCGTGTGTGCGTGTGCTGTACACTTGTCAGGTCACTGATGACCTGCAGATGTTTGACCTGTGTGAGAAAACCTACTCAGATGGGTGGAGAGAGACAGACAGGTGGAGAGAGACAGACCTGCAGAGACAGACGGGTGGAGAGAGATAAAACGGGTGGAGAGAGAAACACCTGCAGAGACAGACGGGTGGAGAGAGACAGACCTGCAGAGACAAATGGGTGGAGAGAGATAAAACGGGTGGAAAGAGACACACCTGCAGAGACAGACAGGTGGAGAGAGACAGACCTGCAGAGACAGACAGGTGGAGAGAGATAAAATGGGTGGAGAGAGACAGACCTGCAGAGACACACGGGTGGAGAGAGACAGATGGGTGGAAAGAGATAAAATGGGTGGAGAGAGACAGACCTGCAGAGACAGACAGGTGGAGAGAGAGACAGACAGGTGGAGAGAGACAGACCTACAGAAACAGACAGGTGGAGAGAGAGACAGATGGGTGGAAAGAGACAGACCTGCAGAGACAGACAGGTGGAGAGAGATAAAATGGGTGGAGAGAGACAGACCTGCAGAGACAGACAGGTGGATAGAGACAGACCTGCAGAGACAGACAGGTGGAGAGAGATAAAATGGGTGGAGAGAGACAGACCTGCAGAGACAGACAGGTGGAGAGAGACAGACAGGTGGAGAGAGACAGACCTGCAGAGACAGACAGGTGGAGAGAGACAGACGGGTGGAGAGAGACAGACCTGCAGAGACAGACAGGTGGAGAGAAACAGACGGGTGGAAAGAGACAGACGGGTGGAGAGAGACAGACCTGCAGAGACAGACAGGTGGACAGAGACAGACGGGTGGAGAAAGACAGGTGGAGAGAGACAGACGGGTGGAAAGAGACAGACGGGTGGAGAGAGACAGACCTGCAGAGACAGACAGGTGGAGAAAGACAGACAGGTGGAGAGAGACAGACTTGCAGAGACAGACAGGCGGACAGAGACAGACGGGTGGAGAAAGACAGATGGAGAGAGACAGACGGGTGGAGAGAGACAGACCTGCAGAGACAGACGGGTGGATGCATCCAGAGGTTCAAACCTCCAGCCTCCTTCTCCATCGAACTGCAGCAGGTGAGAGTGGTACTTCCTGTTGGAGGAGAGAAGAAGAAGAAGAGACAGGAAGTTGAGAGTGTGTCAGCTGAGAGCAGCTCAGAGCTCTGCTGCCCCCTGCAGGACTACGTGTGTGTGCATGTGTATGTGTGTGTGTGTGTGTGTGTGTGTGTGTTCACTGACCACAGGGAGGGTCTGTGTGTGATGGACAGCAGAGCTATCCCAGCATCCTTTGCAGCCTGGAAGATGTTTCCCTCCACGTCGATGCTGACGGCGCTCGTACACTCGTCCAACAGAGCGTACCGAGGGCTGAGAGGAGAGGAGAGGTTACACGGTAAAGCTCCAGATCCACATATGGCTGTACAGGTCATAAGCCCCGCCCCCTTCATGTGAGCAGACGGGACATAGAAACTCAAACATGTCAAATACATTTTTCCCAAAGATGGTTTCCGTCATTTCAGGTCGTTCTTATCAGGCTGCTGTCTGATCTGTGTCTGTTTCTCTCATGACTTTGGTCTCATTAGTTATTGGACGCTATAAAAACAGGGTCTGATGTCATGACCAGCTGAGTGTGCCAATCAGTGTGCTCCACCATTAATAATAAACAATAATAATAAATCTTATTTAAAGGCACCTTTCAAGGCACTCAAGGTCATCTTACAGAACAAGTAAAAGGCAATTAAATTTAGAAGGGCTAAAAGACAAATCAACCATCAACACAGTAAAATGTGAAATCTGCAGCAGAGCAATGGCAGTGAAACAGAACAGGCCTGTTTAAACAGGTTTTCAGGCGTCACGTTGCTTGCGCCTGATCAGACGGGTGTATGGGTGGGAACTCGAAACTGCAGAGATCACTACTGTACAGACTCTGGCTCCAAATGACATCACCAGCGTCACATGGCAGCAGCCGTGTGCGGCCATTTTTTGTACATTGGCAGGAAGTGGAGATGTGTCATCCATCTTTATCCTCCTGAGACCCTGTGTCCTCATATGAGGACGTCTCATTTTGGGTTTACATGACCTCACACTTCATTCTGCTGAACTCAGACCTGTTGTCCTCGTTCGTGGCCACTTTTTTGTCCCATCTAGTGGCCCTGGCGCAGCACCGAGAATACGACCAAACTTGACTATCCAGAGGAAGTAAAGTCGTGACAAGGTTTCCGTGTGGAAGGATAATTTGCACAATACAATAATCCATGTAAAAACAAGATGGCAGCCATCTCTGCCAAGTCAGTCTGCAGCCAACCCCGACACACAAGTGGACAAGGTCCAAAACCTGATCACAGGTCAAGGCTGAAACTTTATTTATGATTAATTATGTTTGTACTTCGATATGGAATACACATGTGACTAATTTTAGGAACAGTAACAAGCTAAGACACTGTTAATTAGAAAGTACTCGTCTGAAGACACTGGGACTTAATTATCACTGACGATGTTTAGTTTTTCATACTAATCAGGTCCAACCGATCCCAAATAGCAAATTTGGGAAATTAAAATTAAAAATACAAACCAAACAAAAGTTCGGGTCTCAGGAAGATGTAAACGTTATATGATACATACATATTAACACACGTGTATATGCAACAATATGAGATTTTTACTGTACGAAAACCACCTCAGAAAATATCAAGGTTTCACAGTATTACACAATTATTATTATTATTATTATTATTATTATTATTATCAGTCTCAGTGACCGTTAAAGTACTGTGTGTTTCAGTGTGTGTTTCAGTGTACTGTTGTAGTGTTGCTGTGTACCGGTGGTAGAACATGCGAGCCATCCCCATCCTCTGCTTCTCTCCTCCAGACAGGACATCCTTCCAGTCACTGACCGACTCCCAGCCTGACACACACACACACACACACAGATACAGATATTACAGTAGTACATGTAGTACTGTGTGTTTACATTCACATTCGTTCTGCTCACACTATAAACTCTGTACCACATGATGATGTCATCAAACTTTCCTCAGCTATTTCTGGAGAGCATAAATATAGTAATTGCATTACTACTGATACACACACACACACACACACACACACTGACCTCCCTCTCTGTCCAGGATGTACAGCAGGTGGACGGTCTTAAGGATCTGCTCCAGATCTGAGTCTGTGACTCCTCTCTGAACCATCTCCTCCACCGAGTCCGGATAGATCACCTGGTCTCTGAGGGTCCCCTCTGACATGTAGGGCCTGTACAGTGCACAGTACAACATCACTACTACAGTATTAATACAGTACTACAGGTAGGTCAGCTGGTCTCTGAGGGGCCCCTGTGATGACAGAAATGTCCACCAGAGCTGTTGCCTGGGAACTGAATGTTCATTTCACGACTTTAAGCAATGTCCAATGTAGTTTCGCTGAATTTCACAGTACATCCAACCAGTCTCACAAGTCATGCGTTCACAATGATGACCTGCTGTCGGGTCCAGACCCTGCTGAGGATGATGAGCGTGCACATGAGCTTCACTGAGACAGTTTCTGATGGTTTGTGCCAAAGTTGTTCAAACCAATTACTGCTTCAGCTGTTCAGTAATGGTCTTGGATGATCTTGCTTATCAGCATCTTGATATGTCACATCTGTCAGGTGAACAAATTATCTTGGAAAAAGAGAAGTGCTGTACCTCTGAGGGATGTAGAACATGTGCTGTGGGTCTGGACGGTACAGCACTCCTTCATAAACAGGCCACAGTCCACTGAGGATCCTGAACAGAGAACTCTTCCCACAGCCGTTTGGACCTGTGATCAACACGTTCATCTTCTCGTCCACCTGAGAGACAAACAGAGACACAAGACCACCTTCATAAAACTAAATGCATAGACATAATGAGAATATATTATCACAGATATCCATCCATCATCTTCTGCTTATCAGCAGCAGTAGGCTGAGCAACATGCTCCAGACACCCCTCTCCCCAGCAACATTTTCCAGCTCCTCCTGGACGATCCAGAGGCAGAGATATATAATCTCGCCAGTGTGTTCTGGGTCTGCCCCGGGGCCTCCTACGAGTTTGACGTGCCTCAAAATCCTCTAACAAGAGGCGTCCAGTTGGATCCTGATCAGATGTTGAACCACCTCAACATGAAGGAGCAGCGGCTCTACTTCGAGCTCCCTCCAGATGTCTGACTCCTCCCCCTATCTCTAAGGTTGAGCCCAGACACCTTTCAGAGACGACTCACTTCAGATGCTTGTATCAGTGACCTCATTCTTTCAGTCACTACCCAGAGCTCATGACCATAGGTGAGGATTGGGGCGCAGCTGGACCAGGAAATGGAAAGCTTTGCCTTCTGGCTCAGCTGCTTCTTCACCACAACATGCCACAATGTCTGCATCACTGCTGATGCTGCACCGATCCACCTGTCATCATCTGTCCATCTCACACTTGATTTTACCCTCAATCATGAACAAGACCCTGACATTCTTGAACTCCTTCTCTTGAGGCACTAACTCTCTCCCATCCCAGAGGGGGCAATCCACTGTCTTCCAGCAGAGAGCCATGACCTCAGACTTAGAGGTACTGACTCTCATCTCAAACTGAATCCCTTCCTCCCCCCGGCTGCACCTTGAAATCCTCTCCATGAATATCAAAAACAAAATCGGTGACAAGGAACAACCCTGGTGGAGGAACAACACCCACTGAAAACGTGTTTGACTTTGTGCCAAGTGTGCGGACACAGCTCTCACTTTGGTTATATAGGGACAGGATGGCTCAAAGCAACGACCCCAGTACCCTCCACAGGACTTCATGGGGCACATGGTCCACAAAGCCACATAACCCCGTCTCCTCCTGAATCTGAGGTTAAACTATCAGTGAATCACACCACTCAGCCTTGTGTATAGATATAATTACAATATAATAAATTAATGTATATATTAGAATAAATAGAAGTATAGATATAATCATGAATGAAACGGTGGAAAAAAAAATATATATAATAGATTAATGAACAGATATAAGAAAAATTATAATAAACACATGTATCGGTATATGAGCTGAAAAGAGACTTGGAGGACTGCAGACCCCAAACTCTTCCTCAAGACCGCAGTCTGACAGAACGGACCAATCAGAGAGCATCTGTCAGAGCACAGAGGTCAAAGGTCGAGAATCAGATGACAGAGAGGAGTTTCTGTTTCCATCAATGTTCTTCTTCTTCTGTTTCCTTCTTCCTCTCTTCTCCTCTGTCTGAGTCTGTGCCACAAAAATGTCCTGTTCCATAATCCCTCTATTGTGTTACTGTGCATCCACACACACGCACACACACACACACGCACACACACGCACACACACACGGACGCACACACGGACGCACGCGCACGCGCACACACACACACACGTTTCAGTAAATGCTAATGAGCGCAGTCTCTGCTCTGACCTTTGACCTCAGAGATGGAAAGAATGAGAAGAAGAAGAAGAAGAGATTAAAGGAGGGCAGAGGGCTGACTGCACTGAGCATGCTCCATACTACAGTGACATCATCACCATCCTATGTGGATAGAATCAATAAAACTTATGTTACAATCAGTCGTTACTGTCTGAAAGTGTTCAATGTTGATTTATATTCATTTGTATCACTCATTTAATTTTCAATAAACATGTCAGCACCCATCAGAATCAACTTCCTGTCTGATTGTTTTTTATTAAAACAGATAAAATATAATTACATTTAAATATACAGTCTGTTCGACAGTCAGCTCTTTGTCATCAACACTCGAGTCATCAATTCATCTGTGGTCATCAACGGTTTCTTCTTCAACACTGACACCATGTGGTCACCAACACACACTGCATTACCCAGCTCTGTGTGTGTGTGTGTGTGTGTGTGTGTGTGTGTGTGTGTGGTACCTGGATGTTGAGGCTGGAAACCACCACATCTCCAGTTGGTGTGATGATTGGCAGGTTCTCACAGCGAATCCCCTTCTCCACACTGATCACCCGACCTGCACATGCACATTATATATGTGATATTAAATTAGTAATTGTGCTTCATGAGGACAGTAGAGAAAAAGACATGTGAAATAAAGTTAATTATTAACTGAGGAGGGAAACCTCTTTTATTAACACAGTAACTCTCACGTCTCTCATTTCCTGCCTCGTCTCTGACTGATGCTCCGTTCTGTGAGTGCTGTATGATATTCAGGAAAAATAACTACGCCATATTCTAGTATTCAGCCCTGAGTAGTGTCTGCAGGTAGGCAGCCTGACAGCTCAAACCCAGGGGAAAAATGTCTTCCAGTGCACAGTATTAATGTGACTGAACTCAGCTCTCACCTCTGATCTCCATAGGACCACACACTCTCTGACCATGCTGGACCACAGCTCCTGCTGCTCCTCCTGCTCCTGCTGCTCCTCGTCCTGACACCTCCTCTCTGTCTGCAGAGCGCCGGTATATTCCCTGATTCACATCTTCAAACACGTCCAACATCTCAGAGACCCGAGAGGTGTAGCCTGCCAGCTCCGTCACCTGCACACACAGGCAGGAAGTTTATATACAGGCTGATGGAGAAAGAGAGGAGAAGAGGAGGAGGACACACAGGAGTTTATATACAGGCTGATGGAGACAGAGAGGAGAAGAGGAGGAGGACACACAGGAATTTATATACAGGCTGATGGAGACAGAGAGGAGAAGAGGAGGAGGAAACACAGGAGTTTATATACAGGCTGATGGAGACAGTGAAGAGTCACAGCCAAGGTGTGAAAATGAAGGACTGCCATTTTGAGTTTGATTTAGGTGAAGAAAGAGGAGGAAAAGGAGCAGTGGTGGAACAGAAAGAGGAGGAAAACAGCAGGAAGGAGAGGAGGAGGGGGTGAAGAGGAGAAGAGGAGGTGACGTAGGAAGGATGTGCACCTCCTTGTATGAGCTCATGATCCTCTCCACAGCATCGGCAGCAGCGTTCAGGAGGCTTCTGGCGGTGGTGAAGGCCTGAGTCCTCTCACTGACCAGATCCTCCTCCTTCATCACCAGGGCTGCCTGCTTCACCTCCTCGGAGTCTGACAGGTCAGAGATCACAGGTCGCACAGGATGAGGAATGTCAGGCATTAATCGCTTGTTACGTATGTTGGTCTAAAAGGTAATGTTGCTGCTCTTTAGTTTAGTAGTTGTACCGGCACCATGCTACAACAAATGCTACACTGGTTAGCTCACTGTGCATCACCAAGGTCAAGTGGGAGTTAGCTAGCATCACAGCTAATTTGGTCATAAGCTGGTGATGCCATCCTGTCTCGTGGTGGAGTTGCTGTGGAAACACTGTGCCCATCCTCTGGTCCCCATTGGTGAGTGAGTAGTAGTTTGTTTTGTTTAGTACTGTTAGCTCTGTTAGCAGTGTGAGCATGGCTAATGGTGCTAATAGAGCTAATAATGCTAACATACACTTACTCACCGTGATGACCTGAGGGGGAAAGACCAGAAGATGGACACCATATTTCTGCTGCAATGTCCTCCCACCACCATTGGTCGGGGGAACGTTATCAGCGTAATCGCCAAATTAGCGGTGCCTCTAACTAGCTTTTCCCAGTGGGAGTCAGTGGAGCACCGGACTAAAAGTAAAGGCCTCTCGTATTTCACCTCACTTTGTGTTTTTTAGAAGGGAAAGCTCTTTATCACCTCATAAAGTATGTCAGGAGTGTGTGTGATGTTTCGTTGGTGTGTATTTACCATATTTGGAATATCCTGTGGCGGTGATGATGGGCACAGCCACCATCACTAGACCGGATGCGCTCCATACGTACTTCATGAGGAACTGTTCCAGCATGACGTACCAGAGACGCTTCAGCAGAATCTGATGGATCTGAGAGGACAGGGACCTGTAGCTCCTCTGCAGCTGGGCCATCTCCACCTACGAAACAAACACACCCAAACATCATAAAGTAATAGTAATGACTTCCTGATAAAACTCTAGTTATGATTTAAAGCTACAGTTCAGTTTGTCCACTGGGGGGCGCTCACCTTGTGTCCCCCATAAAAGGCGATCTCCTCGGAGTTGGTAATGATGCGGGAGTGCATGTATCTCAGGTCTCCCTTCCTCTTCGCCTCCTCGGCCACCAGCTTCCCGAAGCGAGGCGAGCAGGAGCGCAGGACTTTGGCAGTGAACGCCACCACCAGGCCGGCGATGACGGAGGGCCACGTGGTGTTTGCTCCTGCAGAGAGGAAGAAGACAGTCATCACACTCCTCATCAGGACGACAGCTGTGTACACAGGTGTAGCAGGTGTAGCAGGTATACCTTTGGACTGGGCAGTGCGCAGCAGGGTGTAGCAGGTGACCACCACGTCCAGGATGGGTTTGGTCAGGTTGGAGTAGAGGTGAGCGATGGAGGCTGAAAACATCACAATGTCCTCCGTGAGAGACTGATCAGGGTTGGACAGACGGCCGTCCATGTTACTGACACGGTAATAAGTCTGCAGAGGAACACAGAGGGACGGACAGAGAGACAGAGAGAACAAATGAGGTGCTGTTGTAGAGTGTGTGAGTGTGTGTGTGTGTGTGTGTGTGTGTGTGTGTGTTACCTGGTTGGTGAAGTACAGCTGATAGGCGTGGTCGACCAATCGGCTCCTGAAGCTGAGGCTCAGCTGACCTTCAAGGAATCTGATGGCGCTGTTGATGAAGGTCGCAGGAACGGCGACGAGGAGCCACTTCAGGAGCTGCAGGATGAAGGCCTGAGGATCCTTCTGGACTATACACCTCACTATCATACCTGCACCATCAATAAATACACTTCAATATCACACCTGTCATAAAGGCAGACAGACAGACACAGACAGACAGACAGGCAGAGGGACAGACAGATAGATGGACAGACAGACACAGACAGACCGTCCAGAGAAGCCACATAGATGGACAGGAAGGTCCTGGTCATCAGGGTTAGTGAGTGCAGGGCAAGGAGGCCGATCTCTGGACACAGTAACCGTGGAAACAACAGCTTCAGCAGACGAGACAGCCTGAGGAGAAAGTCCCTGTTCACTGATGGAGACCTGAGGACAGACAGAACCACAGCAGTGAGACCAGTTCACCAGCTCTCTTTCATTCTGGTCTAACTGGTGTGTGTCAGCTGGTTTTGATTCATCCAAAATTCACCTTCGTCATGACGTCAACATGTGATAGAGGTGTCGCAGAGGACGGTCTGAGCTGTGATTAACAGTATCTTTACATGTGCTGTCACAGGTTGCGTGTGGTGGTGAAACGGTGGCGTCAGGTGACTGTACTAGTTTTGGAAGTATTTCTGATGATGTCACAGAAACCACTGACACATGTTCTGGATGTTTTTATCAGACTGTCTGTGATGTGTTGATGTTTTTGTTCTGGTGCTCTGCACAGATCTGACGCCTGTCCACCCGCCCACCTCCTGCCCCCGGCTCTCTGTAGCTTGGTGCGCCGCCATTTCTTTTCTTTTTTTCCTATGAACTTTGTTTATAGATTTTTACACACAAATAGATAATTGTGTTAAAGCACTTGTCAATGGCAGTGTGATGTAACAGTAGCGCAGTACAAAGGAAAACAAACGAACAAAAAAAACATACAATACTTCGAAGCTTCAGCCTGGTCTTATTTCACTTATTACAGTAAATAATGAACTTGCCCTTAAAGTCAGAGTCGGAGTAAAGATATGAAACAAAAACAGACAAGATTTAGTGGGTTATTATTCATGGACAGCTGGAAAGGTCATTTTCTTCACACAGGCAAAGAACGGCCCCACATCTTTTTAAATTTACTGGCAGAGCCTGTCAGTGTTTATCTGATCGTCTCAAGTTGTAAATTACTGAGAATCTGTTTAATCTACAAAATGTGGGAGAGCGGTGTTGATGATTTTAATCTCATTAGTATCAGACGTCTCGCCAATAATGTTAGAAAAGCTACAAGATCTGTTTCAAGCCTAGGCAAAGGCCAAACAGGGCCGTAATAGCATTAGGCTCGATAAGTGTCCCAGTTAGGTGTGCCACCACTCCCTGGTAAAGACAGCAGGTGGCACAGAGGTCCCCAGGGACCGCCGGTAGACAATAACCTTGTATCTTAAGGTTCATTAAATCCATCTGAATTCATGACTATGTAGGATAATACTACAGACGCTCCTGTTATCTTACAGTGCGCCTTGCGTTTGGCAACCTGCAAACTGCTTTCTGTGATCTGGGCCTGATGCAACTTTCACACCGCCACACAGTAACTCGCCGCCTCGAATCCCTTCAATGAGGGGAGAGCAGCAGGGAGGAAGTGGTCTCCAACACAGCTGTAGGGGGATGAATCAGTTTCCCCCCACATACAGATTTTGTTCTGCTGCGCAAAGTTCACCATGTTGAAGTTCTGTGAATAGCAGTCTGACTTTGGCCAATCAAAAAGCATCACAGAAGGAGACGGAAGACAAGATGGAGGAGCTGATGAGGTTGGCGTCTGAATACCCAGAGTGACAGCACCAGTAACATATACGACGGACAACCAGAAGAACAAACTGGACCTGCGATAACATTTCCACCAAACAGTGCAGAGAGCATGGAGATGGTCATTTCATGGATTTCTGTTTTACAGGCTAGTTTTCACTTCTGAAAGTGTTCAACAAAGTGCCAGCCGTCATCGCAGCTGCAGCCGCTTCTAAAGAGCTTGCAGGTAAGGACAGGACAGGTATCACACACCTGCTGTCTTTCTTCTTTTTGTCCACGGAGCTGGAGGAGGAGCTGCTGACCACGCCCTCAGGTAGGTTAGCTCCACCCAGCTGTTTACCTGCTGCACTCCCCTGATAACAAAACAAACACATGTCACCATCACTCTTCATCATCTGGCTGTCACAGTGTGTGTGTGTGTGTGTGTGTCTCACCTGTATCCTCCTCCAGACGTACGGTGACAACTTCTTGACGGCATAGGCGACGAGTATAGCGGCCGTCAGCTTCTTGAGCCTGGAGCTCCGCCTCAGCTGAGCCGGCAGCTGCTGATAGGTCAGCTGCATGCTGATGGGCAGGTGGCAGGCGACCAATCAGAGGACAATAACGGTCCCAGAGGGGTCCACCACGGGCTGTAGTTTGGTCGTCATGTAAACAGCATGATGATGTCAGAGAGCTATGCTCCACCTGCAGAGTGACAGGAACCAACATGTTCTCATTTCCTCATATTGTGGCCGAGTATTTTCAGGCTGTTTGAAGATGTTGTCGCTGTGAGCTTTAAAACATGAACATGTGATGATCAATTATTGGAGAACATAATGATCAGAGTAATCCTTACATTACTATGTACAATACTTGTTCAGCTTTTCACAGTTGAGTCTGAGCCCTGACATGTGGGAGTGTTTACGAGCACACTGATGATCCTGTTTGTGTGTTTGCACAATTAGACATCAGATCCTGGTTTCAGACAGCAGACAGAATGACACCTGATCCAGGTGTGTGATCTGGATCAGCTGTTTACAGAGTTGTGGCTTCTGTCTGTGAGGTTAATTCTACTGTTGATCTCATCTACAGCGTGACTGTAAATATACCAGGTGATCAACATTGTGCATTCTTTAATTGTAACCATCCCGAGGCACACCTGTGTAGTAATGATGCTGATGATGTGCCACACCTGTCAGGTGGAGGGACTATCTTGGGAAAAGAACAAATAATCAATATATCTACTGAGTGCATAAAATAGTCTGAGATCTTAAACTTAAACGTAGAAAAAAACGGGAGCAAAAACAAGTGTTGACTTGAAATTTCTGGTCAGTATTTGTGTGTTTATCAGTTTGTGAGCTGAAGCTAGTTCTCATCACCTCAATAAAATGTCAATAAAGTTTTGAATCTAGTTTAGAAACCAAGATCTTCCCAGTACATACTAAGGGACTGTTCTTTATTTATCAGAGGAGGGGGCGGCTGGGGTTTGACTGAAGCTCCAGATATTATTCCATGACCCTCCCTCCTCCATAAATGAGTTATTAGATTTTTAAAATTTACCCTTTGATGTTTGAGAGTTAAAAGTTGAAGATGAAATCCTGGAGTTGGAAAAAGTCTCAGTTTTTCACTCTTGTTGTGCAAACAGTTTATTTTTGGACAAATTTCAAATGAGACGTAGAATAAAGTGATTTTTATGAAATATCACTATTTTAAGATCAGATTTGGTTATGGTGGTTTTTATCTGACAGAAGCGTTCATCGCACATGATGTGTTCAGAGGCTGTCAGAAATTTAAAAATCAAATGATAATTTCTGTTTTTACAGTTTCTGGCTGATAAATTGTGTCATTCTGGCCATTTTAAAACATTACAACATACATACTATTTTATACAAAGGAGAATGAGGGTCATGTTAAAAAAAAATCTTAGGTTTCGGGAATAAAGTCAAAATATTATGCGATTAAACTTATATTTCAGGAGGAAAGAGTCACAGGTTAAAACCATAAAATCAGGTAATGCGGTATAAAAGTGACAAACAGTGTTGGGGTGACAGTAATATATGTTTCAGCATACCAGAGTAATATAATGTGTTACCAACAAGATTTCAGGTGATATGTTACGTAACACGTGACAGCCTATAGTGACCAACAGCCTTGGACACAGGGACAGGCAGAGAGAGGATCAAAGTCTGCCGGTTCCCAGTGTGCCGGTCAGCTACAGCAGCACCACAGAGAGAGTTATGACTAACAACAGGTGTGTGTTGGTGTTGCTCTGCAGCTGTAGATGTGAATGGAAACACATCCAACATACAAACGCACATGCGATGGCTTCACCCAGATGTATTGATCACTGGGACGAGGAAAATACACCAGATGCCAGCTCCTGATCCTCGCTGCTTTCAGGTAGCCTCAGGGCACAAAGGCTGAACAGGATACGGTGTAGGTTTATGAATGTAAACACAGTGAACAGGATAACACACAGTGCAGCATGACCCAGGGGTGCTGAGCACCAGCGGCACCCTTTTATAATGTAGTCTGTGCCATGACACAACAACCTTTGGATGGTGTTTTGTCTCTTGGTGCACTGACAGAGGTGGAGTGGTGTGGATGAATGAAAAATAAAAACAATAAACTGTTTATTCTAGGTGGTAACATGTTATGTGACATCATACATGTAATTGTGTCACCTGAACTCTTACTTCTGTACTGCCACATCATATATTATTGTCACCCAAACACTGCATGTACACACTTTGTCACTTTTTATATCATGATACTGACTCTCCATCTTTAATCTGTGACTTTGTTCTCCTAAAATTACAAATTTAATCTAATAAAATTTTGATGTTATTCTTGTAGATTTATGACTTTATTCTACTTGTCTTTTTTTTCTTTAACATGGCCCTAATCCTCCAGCTCAGATTTTACTATGGGTTTTTTTTCTGACTGAAGCATTTGTGGCACATGATCTGTCCACAATCACTTTTTGTTTTTGGTTCCTGGCCGAGATACATGGTGTCATTTGGGCAATTTTTGAGGAAAACATGTTTCCTAACCCGTGTGCAGGGTGTAAAACACACATTTCAACCATTTAAATGTGTGTGCCCCTCCCCTCAGCCAAATAAGCAACATAAGTCCCTCCCTGTGCTTTAACATTATTTGATATGCTTCCCCCTTTTTGACCTCCCCCCCCCATAAATAACGAACAGTCCCTAATATATAACACTACTCATAGGAGTTATATAAAGTTACTCACAGTGTGTGTCTGTGTCTCCGTCCGTTAAACTCACCACAATGGAGTTTGGTTCAGTGACCTGTTGAACACTCAGCCTGAGGAAACCCGGTAACACCGAATAAAACCAGCAGCGGTGAAGTCGGTCCAGCTCAGGGCAGAGAGCTCCCGTTAGCTCCGGTCACGTTGCCCCCGTTAGCTCCGGTCACTGAGCGCTAGTTAGCTCCGGTTACAGTTCGGTTAGCTTCCACGAGTAGCAGCCGGCTAACGGCACAAAGCTAACTGGTACTAACTGAGTTCCGCATGAACACACATACTTTAAATAACGGTGGACAACGGGTACCCGGTACCGTTACACCTGGTAACGTTAGTCCCGGTCCCCACGGAGCTGACACTAAACCGAACTAAAAGTTTAGCCCGGGTTTTAATCCCCGGCAGGCTAACGGAGCGATGCTAACTGAAGCTAACCGCTAACACAGCAGGAACTTTGTGTGATGTGAACATGAAAAGAGTTCAAAGTTTAACGGTTTGATCTGCTTCATCTGACCTACATCAGCCCTCAGCACCGACACAGCACCGGGACACATCCCCGCTCCGCACACATCCACCGTTAGATAGATTTCACCGGTTTGAAGTGTTTAATGTCACCGCGGAGCAAACTTCTGTTTACCTGAGAGGACGGGCCGCGTCCCAATACTGAACACACTCCTCCTTCACTCCTCCCCTCATCTCCTCCTCTCCTTCACACACATCCTACCTTCTTCTTCCTCAGTGTTTCTGATGTGTTTTAAGGAAACACAGCTGTGCAGTTGTTTAACTGTTTAATTTAACCCTTCAGGTGGGTACAGCCTCCACCTGAGGACACATCATCTATCTATCTATCTATCTATCTATCTATCTATCTATATTGAGTATATCTTTCTCCTCCTTTTGTTTTCTTATGTCATGTTGTATTATTACTGTCTGTATCTTACTATATAATGATGAAAACTCTGTGTGTGTGTGTGTGTTCCACGTTTTTCTCCTCACTGACTTGGTCAATCCATGTGAAATTTGGCACAGTGGTAGAGGGTCATGGGAGGATGCCAATGAAGCAATATTACATCAATTGGCCAAAGGGGGGCGCTATAGCAACCCATTGAAATGTCAAACTTTGAATGGGCATATCTCATGCCCCGTATGTCGTAGAGACATGAAACTTTGCACAGAGATGCCTCTCCTCATGAGGAACACATTTGCCTCAAGAACCCATAACTTCCGCTTATATAGATTTTCCGCCATTTTGAATTTTTTGAAAAACACTTCAAATGGATTTCTTCCTAGGAAGTTTGAGCGATCTGCATGAAACTGGGTGAACATAATCTAGGGAGCAATATCTAAAGTTCCCTCTTGGCAAAAGTTGGAAAACTTACTAAAACTGAGCTTCTATAAGGCAATGAATATTGTGGAGGGCGTGGCTCATCACATAAAGGTGTATAACATCTCAAGGGTTTCACCCATCACCACGCAACTTTGTAGGCATATGACCACACATAATCTGAGGGGACCCCTCCATTATTGACCCCATCAAACAAAATGGGGGCGCTAGAGAGCTCATTTCTTATCTAGGCCTAACCGCCATATGGATTTTTACTAAACTTGGTAGATATGTAGAACAGGACGCCTCAAGGTGACTGGAGAAATTTAACTCTAATTGGCAACTGGGTGGCGCTATAACAACAGAAAAATGCTTCAAAATGGCTAAAATGCGACCGATCGCTGTGGCTCCCCCTGTGGACCAATGTTGGTGTTGTTTTCTAATGTTTGGTATGACTAAGTTATGGTATGGTATGCTGTTCACGGAAACTGTCAGTGTGTCATTCTGTCAGTCAGTCAGTCTACCAGTGCGCCCCACTTTGAAGTCAATACAACATAAACACTTTATCTGCCTTTCAACGTGCTACCTCAACTACTCATGTACAGTTTTAGCCCTCAGAGGTAACGTGGGGAGTCACGTCTTTAAGCTGTAACAGAGCTAACGATGTGCATAATGACAGAAGTTTACACATTTATATTTGTATGCACGATCTAACTAACATTAGCTCAGGTGGAGAGCCAACAACCAGATTTATACATCCAAAGAACTTCTATAAAAATGAACTGCTTGGAAATCCGACCAGGCCTCTATTTGAGACAGGTGTTCAGTCACACCTGGCTGGTAAAAGGGACGGGGTGTTCAACTGAAGTTTTACAGTATTCTTATCATGTGGAGTTCAGGGTCCTTCCACTCTGGCCCAGAGGAATCAAAGATTACACACGTGGATAAACGTGGCTTCATATATTTATGACTGTGAACTCACTCGTCAAATGAAACTGTACATACTGATTTATTATTAGGCAGATATCTGGAAACAGTAAAGAGAAAGCTTTATTTAAAAACATCCTGTTTACAGTGTGTCAATCATCTATTTACATTTTTAATTTTCACCTCGAACAGCGGAAAGAGTGAAAAAAGTACAAATGACAAAAGAGTCCAAAAAGATAGAAAATGATTTTTACAGAGAGTTTGGACTGTACAGAGTGCACCTGAACACATCACCGCAGAGACTGCTGTGATGTCACACTGACAGGCTGTCCACATGGCTGGACAACAGCTGGTTCTGGACCTGAAGGGGGACATGGAACAAATACTGGTACGACATAGCACTGTACCCAGAAGTGGTACTGGTACTGTACAGTACTGAGCCTGATGGACTCTGAACAAACACTGTGAGGACACTGAGGACACGTCAGAGTCGTCCTCAGCAGCAGGAAACACTTCACACTGTGACACATCAGACAGAGGTGAGTCACATCGATCAACAGACGTCTTTAGAAATGTGTACAGGGTTTGGTTTGTGGCTGGTGACGTTCTGCAGGGGCGTCTGAGCTGCAGGGTCGTATCCGATTCAGACGGACACAGAGTTCAGTATTTACATGTTTCTGTTCTGCTTTGGTGTGAGTTAGAAGAAGTGCATGCTGGGACTCTTTCTGCTCCTCTGAAGCTGCGGTCACATGACAGCTGCTGCAGCCAGTCAGATGTTAAGTTAAATGACATCACCCAGTCAGACGTGAAGGCGAACGTTGGCCAGCAGCAGCAACCTTTGGAGGTGGGCGGGGCTTGTGTTTGGCCATAATGATTGAAAGCTGCATATATGTGTCCTGTGGGGGGCGCTGTGTGATGTCAACAGTCGAGGTGCATTTCATCATGCTAACACGTCTCCTCATTTCACTCACTCGCTTCCTTTCCTCTCAGCTTAGTCCTGCCAACGGGAGATATGAGTGGAGGAGACAAGGAAGAGACGTGAGGACTGAAGAGACGAGGAAGACACGTGAGGACTGAGGAGACGAGGAAGAGACGTGAGGACGAGACATGAGGACTGAGGAGAGAGATTCATTGTGTGCCGCAGCAAAAACTCTCACCATGACCCTCGAGGGCCTCCGTAGTCACACCACTTGATAAAAGACTTCTGTATAGGATACACCTGTGTTTCCGTACTCTAAACTCCTCCTGAAGCCTCCTCTCTCCTCGTCTTCTCATCTCCTCTCTCCATGTCTCCTCTCTCCTCGTCTCCTTGAGGTGTGTCTGAGGGATTAGAAGACCCTCCATCATGGCGGTGGGGGAAAGATTTCCAGGTCACAGGAGGACAGAGGAGGAGGAAAGAGGTGAAAAGAGGAGAGACAAAGACAGAGGGGGACAGAGGAGGCAAGAGAGAAGGAAAGAGGAGGTGAGAGGTGGACAGAGAAAGAGAGAAGAGGATGGATTAGGAGAGGAGGAGAAAGAAGGTGAAAAGAGGGGAGAAGAAGCGAGAGTAGCGGAGAGGAAAAGAGGAGAGAAGAGAGGAGTAAGAAAAGAGGAGGGGGGAGGAGATGAGAGAGGAGAAAAGAGGAGGAAAGAGGAGGAGAGGTGGCAAGAGGAGGACAGAGGAGGAGAAAGAAGGTAAAAGGAGGAGAGAGGAGGACATAGAAGGAGAGAGGAGGAAAGACGAGGCAAGTGGAGGAAAGAGGAGGCACAAGTATGACAGAGGAGGAGAAAGGAGGCAAGGAGGCATAAGTTAGCATAATGAAGGGCACCCCTGATCTCTGGTTCTGGGTGAAGAGTTTCCTCATCATGTGTCTGAATGTGACATCATCGTGTGACATCATCATGTGACATCATCATGTGACGCGTCATGTGACCGTGGCTTCCTGTCAGAGGCAGCTGGAGGTCAGACTGGTTTTTATGGAGCTGAATGATTGAAGTGGACTCAGAATAAAAAGCACAGACGTCATCAGTCAGGAACTAAAACACATTTTCATCACAACACACAGAGAGACGTGTTATTGATTACTAATCAATATTCAATAATCAACATGTTGACGGATCAGAATCCATCCGACCTCCATTAAACACTGACTTCACTTTTTTTTAAAAGTTGCATTTCATTCAAGTTGAGTTCACGGACATCTGTACAAAAGAGTTTCACTGAAGCTCCGTTCAGTCGATGAATAGACCAATCAATCAATCAATCAATCAACACTGTGACATCATCGTCTGATTGTCGCTGCAAACGAATTTCGTCCTGAAAAGTTAATAGGGTTCAACCAGAACACGACGTGGACTCCGCCGTCCTCTTATTGCTCTCAGACCGAAGACCTCGTCAGACTTTTAGTGCAGAGACGTGAGAATACCTGAAGAGTGTCACCTGCTGGTTTCTGTCTGGACTCACCTGGACTCACCTGAGGGATCAAACAGGTCCGATTATCAAAAGGTTCACTCTTTAAAAACTGCTGGTCTGGTGGGCGGAGCTGGTGATGTCAGCTGGTGAGAGTGCAACACTTTCATCATCATCATCATCATCACTTCTATCAAAAGCAGATATAAAACTCTGGTTTGGTCCTGATTGTCTGAGCAGAGTCAGATCAAAGACGTCGTCGTAGAAAATTTAGAAAATGTCCAGCAGAAAAAAAACTGCAGGTCAATTTTAACGTGTCATGTAACAGCTGAGTTTTTACCCAGAAACCCTTTGGGCCGGTCAGTTCAACGATGTTCACACATCAATGTCATTAAACTCATTTCCAGTTCCTGAGTCCAGTCCAGACCCCACCCTGAGGTCAGACTGCAGCCGCCAACAGGACAGTGACATCATCACCCACTGTGTGACATCATGGTGGGCAGGGTTTCAGGTGAAGCTGTGGGCAGGACGCAGCTGCTGGTGTGACCTGAAGAGAACCACCATGGTCCTGGTTCCCCTGGTTCCCCTGAAGATCCTACGGGACACAGTCCAGACAGGTCATGATCCCAGGAAGCCAGCCCGGGATTGGCCCATGTGTCTGTCCGTCAGCGTCCTGATTGGTCGGTGACTCAGACCAGAGTTCCAGGAGATGGCTGGTCTTCCTGTTTCTGAGGAGGGAAGTCGTGGTAGAGAGAACCGTCCATAGACCTGAGAGAGACAAAGAGAGTAAGACAGGTGTGAGAGATCCGTACCTGTACAGGTGTTCTCACAGCAGTGGATCTCTACCTGTACAGGTGAGCGGACACCTACCTGCCATGCAGTGGATGTCCGTGGAATGTGGCTGAATGTGGCAGCGTCTTTTTGTGATGCGTCGGAACGTGATGATGATTCGTCTCCGTCTGATAGGTCGACTGCTGGACGCCACCGTGAGTCCTCCGTCTGCCCTGCAGAGCCCCTCCCCCTCCGGCCTGACCTTTGACCGCTCCGTTCATCTTCGTACTGACCCCCGTGTTGACCTTTCCATTGGTCTGGTTTTGGTGGGTGGAGCCTATTGTGTTCCTCAGGTACCAGTCCCTCAGACCTGTCAATCATACACACAGCAAACATTAAAAGTACAGTAGGTGTTAATGTGTGTGTGCAGGTAAGCTCCACCTACACACCATCTTTGTGCCTCCATTATTTGTCCACCTGGGACAGTTTTTATATCTAAAACTGTATTTTTATTACAGGTGTCCCAGAATCACAGTTTAACTGACATCAAACTGAGTCGTCTCTGTGTGTTAGTCCAGGTCAGTTTCACTGAGCTCCACCAGGTGGCGTCCCCTCCCCTCTGCAGTGAGACCTTGGTGCAGCAGACCGTCAGACGGTTTCTGCTGCAGTGACCCAGTTTCAGCTCTGCATTAAACATTTATGAGATTTTATCTTCACACACTCAGATTTATAATCTGCTCAACTTTAGGTTCAATCTGTTCACTAACAGCAGCAGCAAGCAGGTCTGGGACCTGAGGGGGTCTGAAAGGACCTGAGGGGGTCTAAAAGGACCTGAGGGGGTCTGAGAGGACGTGAGGGGGTCTGAGAGGACCTGAGGGGGTCTGAAAGGACCCGATGGGGTCTGAGAGGACGTGAGGGGGTCTGAGAGGACTTGAGAGGACCTGAGGGAGTCTAAGAGGACGTGAGGGGGTCTGAGAGGACCTGAGGGAGTCTAAGAGGACGTGAGGGGGTCTGAGAGGACCTGAGAGGACCTGACGGGGTCTGAGAGGACCTGAGGGAGTCTAAGAGGACCTGCGGGTGCCTGATGGGGCTTGAGGGGACCTTAGAGAGGACCTGAAGGGACATGAAAGGACCTGAGGAGTCCGCTCGGGGGCCTGAAAGGACCTGAGGGGACCTGAGGGGGTCTGAGGGGACCTGAGGGGGTCTGAGAGGACCTGTGGGGGTTTGAGGGGGCCTGAGGGGGCCTCAGAGGACCTGTGGTGGCTTGAGGGTGGCTGAGCAGACCTGAGTGGGCCTGAGAGGACCTAAGAGGGCCTGAGGGGACCTGAGGGGGCCAGAGGGGGTCTGAGGGGGCATGGTTAGGGTTAGGCTCTACACTTTCTTGTTAGACTACTTTTCTGATGCGTACCTTCCAGGGCGAGGGCCTTGTGGAGGCTCCTGGTGGCCTCCTCCAGCTGTGCGTCCTGGGCGGGGGGCAGCTGTGGTGGTCTAGGGGGCAGCAGATGGGGGTGTGGGTCTGGCTGGATGGCAGACAGAGGAGGATTATGGGTATCAGTCTGGCTCTGCTGCACTGGGAGGAAGGGGCCGCAGGACTTGGTGCGGGTCACTTTGACTCGTCGCTGGTCGCCTAGGTGACCGCGGTAGGTGGGCGGGGCTCCAGAGGGTTGCTGGGAGGAGTAGCCATTGTAGAGCAGCTGTTGCTGTGATGTGATTGGCTGCCTGTTGTTGGGCTGGGACTGCTGTCGCTGCAGCTGCTGCTGTTTCCCCCAGACGTAGTCCAGCAGGACCTCGCTGTACCCTCCTCCTCCTCTGCCTCCTCCTCCTCTTCCTCGCCCCGCTCCTCCGCCCTCTGTGAGGCTGTTATTTGTCCTCGCCCTTCCCCTTGTCCGACCGTCCGTCAGTGTCTCGGAGCTCCTCAGTGCTCCTGCCGTGTTTGTTCCTCTGGACCCCTGCAGACCATTTACCCATAATCCCCCCTGCTGTGCCCCTCCCTCCTCCTCTGGGGGGGTGATGCGTTCCAGGAGGCCGTCGGAGCTGTTACTGTGGCGAGCTGCGTTAACCCTGACCCTGCCCTCCCCCGCCGGACCTGGATCAGAGGGGCCGGACGAGGAGGAGGAGTCCTGAGAGCGAGGGGGAGGAGGAGGAGGATGGAGAGGGGGAGGATGGGAGGGGGGCAGGGGTGGGGGCTTGTGAAGAGTCTCTGGATGGTCAGTCCTGAAAGAGAAGAGGGACGGGTGAGAGACTGAATGACATCATGATGATGTCACAAAGAGACCCCGTTATCCCACCCACTAGTTTTTACTTTTGTAAATGCCTGTGTGTCTCTCCGTATCATTCTGTGTCCAGTCTCTAAATTTGCAGGGTTTATGTGGGTCAGTAAACGCAGCGCAGGCGGAGCTCTCCATGAGTTTGTGACTGGCAGGGCGGATAATTGATCCATTCAGAGCTGATCAAATCAGATCAATGGATGAGAGGAGCAGCTGTTGAGAGTGAATACAAACGTTTAGACCCAGCAGAATGAACTAGTGATGCACAATTTAAATCAGGCCGATAATGGGACATTTTATAAGGAGGCATTTGTCTGATAATTAAAATTACAGCTGATTAATAGCGCCGATAATACGAGGCCAGACTGCTTTCATTGACTTAACAAGAGCAGCGTCTACACACCCGACACAGTGGGTGGAGCTACATGTACCTTTAAATTTGGTTTGTGAGCCGCCAATAAACACAGAGAAGAAGAACAACTGCAGCAGCTGTCTAGAGGACAAACATGTCACAGTGTGGACGTAGACAACAGGACTGCACCAAGGGTCTGATATCCAACCACCAGACACCACACCAGATCAACCAACTTCCTGCAGCTTTTAAACAGGTTAGACGCAGCGCTGAAGGACCGTCTCCAGAGTGTTAGCACGAGCTAATTAGCAGCAGTGGCTAACACCCAATAGCAAGCTTTAAAAGGCTCAACTGTTGTTAAACTTATTAATAACTGCTCGCAATGTGATGCTACAATTATCTGTATCATTACCTCTCTGACTGTGTGTGTGAGACAGTGTGTGTGTGTGTGTGTGTGTGTGAGACAGAGCCGCTTGTTACTCTGAGTTGAGTGTTACAAACAAGCAGCTGTGTCTCACACACGCAGTCAGAGTGGTAATGAAACAAATAATCACTAACTGTAGCGTCACATGACGAGCGTTTATTAATAAGCCTAACAACACAGTCGAGCCTTTTAAAAGCTCGGTGTTGGATGTTAGCCGCTGCTGCTAATTAGCTCGTGCTAACACAGACGGTCCTTCAGCGCTGCGTCTAACCTGTGTCTGGCGGTTGGAGATCAGACCCTCGGCGCCTCGAACTACGAAAGACATCCACACTGTGGCATGTTTTGCTGCAGCTGTTCTTCTTCTTCTCTGTGTTTATTGGCGGCTCACAAACCAAGTTGAAAGGCACACGTAGCTCCACCCACTGTGTCCGGTGTTTAGACTCTGCCCTTGTTTAGTCAATGAAAGCTGTCTGGCCTCATATCATCGGTGCTATTTATCAGCTGTAATTCTAATTATCAGAATAATGCATACTCATAAAAATGTCCCATTATTAGCTGATAATTTATCAGCCTGATAGATATAATACATCTCTAATCATTGTGTCGTATAGATCACTGTAAATTTATTATGCTGATCTGTTCTGTACGACATCTATTGCAGGTCTGTCCGTCCTGAGGACAGATCCCTCCTCAGTTGCTCTTCCTGAGCTTTCTACCATTTTTCCCCCATTAAAGGTTTTTTTGGGGAGTTGTTCCTGATCAGCTGTGGGCTTTATAAATAAAACTAAAGTCATAATATCCCCACTAAGACAGCGAAAACACTGTGTGTGTGTGTGTGTGTGTGTGTGTGTGTGTGTGTGAGTGTGAGTGTGAGTGTGTGTGTGTGTGTGTGTGTGTGAGTGTGAGTGTGAGTGTGTGTGTGTGTGTGTGTGTGTACCTGTTGTGCAGTGAGTTCCTCCTGGTTTTGTTCTGGTAGAAAACCTCCACTGGAGAACCAGCAGCAACCAGCGGGAGGCGACACTGAGACACGCCATCATCTGACAGACAAAGGAACAGTTTATTTTCAGTAACAGTTCCTCTGGTGTTTTCACGCATCACATCCTGGATCAGACTATCAAAATAAGAGCATGATAATAATAAAGTGTTGTTTCCACAGTGAGCCAGCAGGAGGCGCTGCAGCGGGGAGTGTTACCGTTATCCAGTCCTGTTGAGTCTGACGTGGAGCTGCTCTCTGACCTCACTGTGTCGTCTGCAGACACACACACACACACACACAGAGTCAGATTCAGAATAAAGGCAGGAAGAAACAAGTTTCCTCGCCTTCCTGAAACAATAGCCTCTCATCTGCTGCCAGCTGAGTGTGTGTGTGCGTGTGTGTGTGTGTTACCTGTGTGGCAGCCTCTGTGTACGGTCCTCTTGCCGTGGTGTGTGTGTGTGTTGTGTTCAGGGTCGCTGTGTTTCCTCAGAGCTCCACTGAATAAAGTTTTCTTAGGCTTCGAACGCTGAGAGTCTTCCTCCTGGACACACACACACACACACACACACACACACACACACACACACACACACACAGGACAATAGTAGACAGGACGTGAAATGACTCGGCAGACATACTGACTGGAAATCTGCTCCCTCCAGGATTTCGCGGGCTGTTTTTGGGCTTGTCGCAGCCTGAAACGCTCGGCCGTAATTATAATAAATCATGACATATTATGATAAATCAATTAAAATGAAAAGTTAAATAAAAAATGGAGTGATTCACTGTTAGGAAGACAAGACTCTTAGCTTTCTATTGATATCAGCATTCTTTTTGTTCTCCATATACTCAGCATAATTGGACACATTACATAAAGACTGTCAGTAGATATTAATCTGCAGTACGTAGTCTCAGAGATACGAGACACAGCCCATCTGTCCTCTGACCTGGGAGCACATGCTTTACTCCAGGGGCTGTCTGCGGGTGAAAAATACACCAAAAACCTGTGGGACGCTTTTATTTTGTAGCCAGCGAGGTGAAACAAGCATACCCCACAACACTGATCAGGAAGGTTAGAAAATATTGAACTGTGGTCTGTTCGACCAACGAAGTGAGCCTACACACTGAGGACAATGTTCACAACTTGGATTCAGTTTTTATGAAAAATGCTTTTGAGTTTTTGATCGGTGGAGCCTGAAGGGTGATGACAGCCTTGTGGTAATGTCTCATTTCACAGCAGCTCGTTTTAAAAAATTGCGATGCGTGATGTAATGAGGTTTTTTTTCCCAGTGAAATTGATTGGATGAATATAGCATGAAAGGGGCAAAGGGGGGGGGGGGGGCATGCAGCAAAGGGCTGTGGGTGGGAATCAAACCCGCGGCCACTGCAGTGAGGACACAGCCTTTGTACATGAGGTACCTGCTCTACCAGGTGACACAGTGGGCGCCCTTAAAGGGAAATTTTGGTTTATTTCAACCTGTCTCTTATCGTCCTAAATTTGTTTCAAGTGACTAGTGCCGAAAAATAATAGTTAGCATGTTAGCCGTTAGCCTAGATACAGCCGGGGCGCATAGTAGCGTCAGACCTGTTAAAACGTAAGTGAACGGGCAACCTTCAAGTGCAAAGTTAGTCCACTAAACAAGCTTTTTTCCCACAAAGACCGCCTCATATCGTTAGGATAAATGTCAGAGAACATATAGAAAATGACATGTAAACATGTTGTCTTACCTTACCGGTGTGCTGCCATGTTTGTTTACCATTTAGCTCTGCTTTCCAAAGCGCGGCCGAAATATCACGAGAACAAGCAGCAACAGCTGGAAGGATACACTGACGAAGAGCTTTGTGAAACTGAAGAACGGAGGAGGAGAGAGAGAGAGAGGCGCAACAGGTAGAGGACGAGAGAGGAGGAATGGCTGCTGCAAGGCTGCGTAGCTCTGGAGATTGGTGGTGTACCTGTGAATGCTGTGCCCCAGTGCCCACAGAAGAGGAATGCCTCTGTTGCAAGGAATGGGACCGGCTGCAGCCTTATTTTCAAGGTCTGGATGTGACCGAGGACGAGACACCTCCACCTGGAGTAGTATCCAGCTGGGCTTTATCTAGAGCTCGCCAGATATATTTCAGCCACGCTTTGGAAAGCAGAGCTAGATGGTAAACAAACATGGCAGCACACCGGTAAGGTAAGACAACACGTTTACATGTCGTTTTCTATATGTTCTCTGACATTTATCCTAACGATATGAGGCGGTCTTTGTGGAAACAAAGCTTGTTTAGTGGACTAACTTTGCACTTGAAGGTTGCCCGTTCACTTACGTTGTAACAGGTCTGACGCTACTATGCGCCCCGGCTGTATCTAGGCTAACGGCTAACATGCTAACTATTATTTTTATGTCACTAGTGACTTGAAACAAATTTAGGATGATAGGAGACAGGTTGGAATAAACTGAAATTTCCGTTTAAAGCCGATCATCATGATCATTCAGTGTTTCCTTCACAATCAGAATCTACGTGTGATTTGATTACAGGAGCACGACTCTCACCTCCACTCGACACTTCCTGTTTCCTTGGCGAGGCGCGCCCCCTCTCCGGCGGACACAGGGGGGTTTCTCTCCCGCCTCCAGGGGGAAGTCACTGGGCACCGCACCTGTCAGCTCCTGACCAATCACCACACACCGCACATTACATCTTATTCAACACAGGACGGTCCATTCTGATTGGACAACCCCTGTTACATGACGACATCACTCACCGCCTCCTGCAGACAGATGCGTCTTAGCTCAGCCAGTCGTGTGCTCAGCAGCGCCTGCAGGCCCCGCCTCCTCTCCTGCAGCTCTGCCATTCGCTCCCTCTGCTTCCTGTCAGGACAGGTGAGAGGGTCTGCACACACACACACACACACACACACACACACACACACACACACATTAAACATAATTCTGTTGCTGTTTGTTCTCATCATACATGTCCTATAAGAACTGGACCTGAACATCCCATCATGCCTCAGTGGGACAGCAGGTGATGTGTGAATGAGTGAAGCGTATTCTTGATCTCACGCATCAGCTGTCACATATCAGTTAAAATACCCTGAAATAAAATGTTACAGAGGTCTATATAACAATCAGCTACAGGCTCATCAGTGAATCCAGATTCATTTCAGATAGAAACTACAATAACCACACTGCAGCTTGACTCCGCCCACCAGTCAAGTTTGTCTGACAGTTTACATCCATGTCTGTGAACACATGAGACATCTGAGACATCCGTCTGCTTTCTGAAGTCAGTTCGGTGTGTCTGGGCCTGAACACATGCACGGTTCTCACCAGGTGCCGAGATGAGTTGACCTTTGACCTCCATGGCGTGTGTGTCCCATGTGACCCCGCCTCCTCCCTCCTCACTGCTGGACTCCTGTTCGCCGCCCCACACGCACTCGCTCACCTGCAGAACACATTCAATTCAACCTTTATTACCAACAAGAGGAACAACAACACAGGAGGTCAAACTGAACCCAGAACAGCTGACAGCGTCACATGACGTCACAGACTTCATCTCACATAACCAGGAAATGATCTTCAACAAAATCTTCTCACATGATCTTCAGTGCTTTACCGTACACAGCTGGACTTGACTCTCTTTAAGACCTTTCACATCTCAACCAGCAGAGGTTCTGTCCACAACTGAAGACACCTCCAACGCCTCTGTCAGGCCTCGCCGCACAAAACGAGGCCTGACAGAGGCGCACGCCACTTCACATGTAAGAGCTGTGATCTATAAAAACAGACCTGATGGGAGAAACTTTGACCCATGCTGACCAAGATTTTGGAGATGGGGAGGTGGAGCCTGATTGTAGAAACTGTTGAACATGTTTTGTACACGCCATTTTTGGCTTTTGTCTGTTTTTAGTGTGGACCCTACGCTCTGTTTTATAAATGACACCCCTGGTCTGGGAACGCATGGGATCCTCCAGGAGGAGCTGGAGGACGGTGCTGAGGAGAGGGACGTCTGGACTTTAACCTGCTGCCAACACCTCCCGCATAAGAGGCTGAAAATGGATCTTTATCTCCTTTCATTTCCTTTTTTAATCAGTCAATCAGTAAATCTCACCTTGTAACTGGGTTCATAAGAGCTCCAGTAGTTCACTCCTGTTGCCATCCAACAGCCTGAACACCAACTACAGGACTGCCCCACTGGCTAGCTGTTAGCTGTTAGCTGCTAGCTGTTAGCAGTGCAGTTCCCAGGGCGGTCTGTAGAGGAAGTTAAACAGTCTTCAGAACTTCTGACCTGAGGATTAAACAGAAGAAGACGAAGAGGACAGAGTGAGGATATCAATATCAATATCTGAGCCCAATTCAATATCACAAAACATATGAGTGGTGGACGCTTCACTGCGTCACTGGAGCGCTGACAAAAGTTGTGGCCAGCTCAACTTGTGAATGGTTGTCTGTCTCTATGTGTCAGCCCTGCGACCTGTCCAGGGTGAACCCTGCCTCTCGCCCAATGTCAGCTGGGATAGGCTCCGCCAGAATAAGCAGTTACAGAAAACGAATACAATAGGAAGTTAATAACATAACTAGACATTACATAGATTAGTCTCAGTACAAGTCTCGATATGTGTGTCATCATTAAATCAGACTTAATATGGCAGCTTAAAAAAGTGTGTTTTCAGACGGGGTCTCAAAGTGTGAGGCAGTCAATCATGTGGCGGGTGAGAACGTCTCAAGGATCAATAACTCATGGTCGTCTTCAGCGAACAGAACACAGACCACTCAGGAAAAGACACAGGTCTGTTAATGCGCTGAAAAACACATCAACTTAACACCGCAGGAGCGACTGAACGTCAGCTGTTACATTTGCCGGATTTTCAAGAGGGGAGAAAATAATTCAGATTCTGTCACAGACAGTGTTGAACAAAGTTTACAAAGTTTCCTCTGACTCAACAGCTCTCAAAACTCGGACACTTTTTAAGGGAGTCTGGAACATTTTTCTCTCCAGAGACAAACGATTGAAACACAGACACTGTGAAACACCTGGAATCAACTGCAAGGTAATATTTGACTCACAGAGACTCTGTCAGGACAAAGCTGAAAACACAGACAGACAGGCACACAGGCAGACACACAGACAGGCACACAGGCAGACAGACAGGCAGACAGACAGACACACTGAGGGTGATGCCGGTTCAGATCCACTGTTTTAGAGACAAGATGAAGAGAGAACATCGAGTATGGACATGCCTGAGACACACACACACACACACACACACACACACACACACACACACACAGATTTATCAGCGTGTAGACAAAACAAAGTTTTATCTGCCCACAGGAAGTGATGTTACTGTGAGGGCGCTCACCTGTCTGCTCCTCTGTCCCTGTTCACACCTGTGTGTTTTTATACTGTAGATTTATAGACTTTAACTAAGTTCCTGTGACGTTCAGGTTCTTTTACTTTATTATTTTAACTCAGAGTCAGATTCATGTGATTTTGTTTAATGTGATTAATATTTAATGAGCTGTAGTAAATATGATGATAACTAAAGAGATGAAACTTAGTGACCCTCATTTATCAACAACCACCTCTAAAAACTGTCCTCCTCTCCTTCTTCTCTGCACTGTTCCCCATCGTATGGATTATTTCATCTTTGTATTATATTATTTATCTTTCTTTCTTTGGTTGTTTTGTTTTTTGTAAAGCATCCAGAGAAGCGCTATGTAAATCCAAGGTATCATCATTATTATTATAATCATCACTCTAACATATAAACCAGCACAGAAATCATCTAATGATGGGGTTCACGTGTGATTCATGTAACGCTCTTATCTGGCCAATCACAGCGAAGGAATGAAAGAATGATCAGGTGCTGATGAATGTGGCAGTGGAACACAATCGTCATTTACATATCCCACCCAGATATATTCTGGGTTTAGAGTTTACAACATGGAGAGATGGAATAAGACCAAGACGAGAAACTTGTCTGGGCTGAAATGGAAATGCTTACGTCACAGGTCAAGAACGAGATCAGTGATTGTGAATCAGTTTCAGCTGCTCTGTGGTGTCCACAGACAGCTGCTCTCTCCTTATCCTTCCTCACTGATTCTTCTCTGGTTTGGTCTCCTGCTAGTGTCCTTGTCACTGCTGGTAGCATGAGGCCGTACCTGCAGCCCAATCGGCGCCCTGTTCTCTTCACAGATGAGAGCAGGTTCACACTGAGCACATGTGACAGGCGTGAAAGAGTCTGGAGATGCCGTGGTGAACGTTACGCTGCCTGTGACATCATCCAGCATGACCGGTTTGGCGGTGGGTCAGTGATGGTCTGGGGAGGCAGATCCTTGGAGGGTCACACAGACCTCCGTGTCACAGCCAACAGTACCCTGACTGCTGTTAGGTACCAGGATGAAATCCTCAGAGCGACTGTCAGACTTCACGCTGGTTCCTCCTGGTGCAGAGGGCCCTGGGTTCCTCCTGGTGCAGAGGGCCCTGGGTTCCTCCTGGTGCAGAGGGCCCTGGGTTCCTCCTGGTGCAGTGGGCCCTGGGTTCCTCCTGGTGCAGTGGACTCTGGGTTCCTCCTGGTGCAGAGGGCCCTGGGTTCCTCCTGGTGCAGAGGGCCCTGGGTTCCTCCTGGTGCAGTGGGCCCTGGGTTCCTCCTGGTGCAGAGGGCCCTGGGTTCCTCCTGGTGCAGAGGGCCCTGGGTTCCTCCTGGTGCAGAGGGCCCTGGGTTCCTCCTGGTGCAGAGGGCCCTGGGTTCCTCCTGGTGCAGTGGGCCCTGGGTTCCTCCTGGTGCAGTGGACTCTGGGTTCCTCCTGGTGCAGAGGGCCCTGGGTTCCTCCTGGTGCAGAGGGCCCTGGGTTCCTCCTGGTGCAGTGGGCCCTGGGTTCCTCCTGGTGCAGAGGGCCCTGGGTTCCTCCTGGTGCAGAGGGCCCTGGGTTCCTCCTGGTGCAGAGGGCCCTCTTGAAGTGACCTGATGTGAGAAGTGATCGTAGCTTCTGCTAACGTCCACACTGATAAATGCCGACATGTAAGTGATCGTTGGTCCAGTTTTCTCTCCGACGCTCATTAATAAGTGAGGGTGAGATCCTGCGCTGTGATTGGCTGTATTTATATCTCTTTACCTCAGATACATGAATTTACATTAAACACAGCTCCTGTCCGCTGTGAACTGTGACTCTTCACCCAGAGAACAAGACGTCCTCCAAATGCAGGACAACACACTGAGCGTCCCTGAGAACAGGAAGTGGAGCCCAACAGGAAACAGGAAGCAGGAAATGAGCCATAAAAAGAGGAAACCAGTGAGTGAGAGAGAGAGAGAGAGAGAGAGACTTGTTTGTTTAGTGGGAGAATAGAGACACACAGACAGGTGAGGATGAGGTCAGACACATGGTCACATGACCGTTATGTAACAGCTGACCACCAGCTGTTTGTGTGTGTGTGTGTGTGTGTGTGTGTGTGTGTTTCTACAATAACAGAATACACACACACAGTTTTTATAAAGTTCACCTCCCACAGAGACACAAATCAAACATCTGTTTACACATTGACACCTGTGTCACTGATCACACCTGTCAGACAGACAGACGAGGAGGAGGAGGAGGATGAGAAGAAGAAGAAGAAGAAGAAGAAGAAGAAGAAGGGGAAAAAGAAAAAGAAGAAGTAGCCGATGTAAACAAACTACAGGTCACATGATCAGGATGTAAACACACAACTGTAGCATGTACTGAGATCAGTGTGTCAGTACGATGAGTCTTCAGTTGAGTTTCCATCTTACAAAGGTGACTCTCTTTTGATCTGGCACCATCGCCATGGTAACCGATGCTGCAGACCTCACCTGGTCAGGACCAGTTTATGTTCAGAGTTTGGGCTTAAAATCAACTATGAAGCTCCTTCTGGAGTCGAGTCACTCTGTGCACTCGTATGTGATCACACACACACACACACACACACACACACAGGCTGAAGCTTCAGGACGAGCTCAGAGAGTCTGACAACCTCAGGTCACATGATCACAACATGAAGCAGTAACACATGAGACATTCAGGATCAAACAGACTGAACATGTTTATCAATACACACACACACACACACACACACATATATGCACACACATGCACACATGCACACACACACACACACACACACACACACACACACACACACACACCCACTCTGGGTGATGAAAGGCTGCAGCTGCAGACAAAGAGATGCAAATACAGGATTTAAATATTCAACACAGATTTACAGTGTGTGTGTGTGTGTGTGTGTGTGTGTGTGTGTGCGTGTCCTCTCTGCCCTCAAACCAAAACATGGTGGCAGGAGATCATCACACACACACACACACACACACACTGAGTGTCTTCAGGGGAACGTTCACTCTCAAATGTTGTTCATTGTTTCGCTGTAGTTTCTGGGTTCAGCGTCACGTTTCCTCAAAACGCAGCAAACTGGGCTTTGAGGTGTGTTTTCTCTCGGGTGGTGGGCGTGTCCAAGGTCACACCTGATCAGCAGCTACGTGTACATGATTCAAATGTCTGGTAAATCGAACACTTAATGTTTTTACTTCCCACTCACTTTGGCGGTGTAAACGTGTTTCTCATGATGCCGATAAAGCTCCTTTGATTTGAACTGAACTAAACCGCACCGTACTAAGAGGCAGCGTGCCTGCGTGACACAACAGGGCGCCCAACGCACCTCTGTGCAACGTCACAGTGATTCTGTCTACAGTAAAAGTGTGACATCACAAACTCACAAAAATCCTGACGGCTCATTGAAAGACAGCTTCTGAAAATGAACAGTGTGTTTTTCTCTGTGGGCTGAGTCACAGCTGTTACATGGTCCTGATTTACTTTTTTTAAAAAAACATGGAGTTCTGACTTTTCACAATACGGGACCTTTAAATGTAGTGACATCATGTTTGTTTGTTTGTTTGTTTGTTTGTCTACAGGATACTGCTGCATTGCTGCATCTGCAAACAGCTACTGATGCACGGTTATACACTTTAACATGCTGCTTGTTTTTTTTTGTTATCTATGTCTTGTCTTTATTTCATTAATTATTTATTACAGGTCTATGTTAAATGTTCTTTATTCTGTACGCTGCTGCACCTGGGTCACAAATTTCATGTTTTTAACATGTTTAAATGACAATAAACTGAACCTTGACACACACCTGTAAACACGTGTTTGTGTTCTTCCTTTAATTCACACAAACAATTATCAGCTGTTCAGGAGACGTTCAGGTTTCAAGTCTGCTGCAGTAAATCAGAGTGCTTCAGTTCTACAGTTTAGGGGGAAAAAATGTTTAAAAATATCTTGGCATCTTTTTTGGTGATTTATTTTCTTGGAAAATGTTTGGCATGTTGATTTTTCTTTAAACATGTTTGGTGATATTTAAAGAACACCTGCGGCATGTTTTCTTCGGAAATTTTTGGCACTTTTTTTTAAAGGTTTTTTGGCAATTTCTTTTCTTTTAATATATTTGGCAAATTTTGTTTGTTTCAAAAAAATTGGCAATTTTTGTTTTTCATTTTGGCTCAGGGGTGGGGCATACAAATACAAATGGATTATTTTACCACAGATTTTTAAGGAACACATGCCTTCATGTCAAAATCACCAAAATGACACCATGTATCACAAACAGAAACTGTAAAAAAAAAGAAACTATTGTTGGATTTTTAAATTTCAGACACATCATGTGTTACAAACACCTCTGTCAGGAAAAAAAAACGTAATATATATATATATATAGATATAGATATAGATATATAAGCTTAAAATAGTGATATTTCATCAAAGTCACTTTATTCTATGTCTCATTATAAATTTGTCCAAAAGGCGTCGTTTGCACGACTAGAGTTAACCAAATGAGACTTTTTCCAACTCCAGGATTTCATCTTCAACTTTTAACTTTCAAACATCAAAGGGTCCGTTTTAAATATCTAATAAGTCATTTATGGAGGAGGGAGGGTCATGGAGTTTCCTCCAGTCACTCAGGGAGGGCCAAGGGGAAATATTTGTGGCTTCAGGGAGGATAAAAAACAGACAAACAAACAAACATAACAGAAATGAAGAACAGTCCCTTATAAAAACTGAAACAAAGTGAAAAAATAAAACAATCACACAGGAAGTGATTCTTTCTGACGCGTTCATTAACCTGAAGTCTCCTCATCACTTCATCAATAATCTAAATGATTGATTCCTAATATTTCAAACATAAGTCAGATGAATTAAAGATGATGATGATGATTATCACAACCTGCAGAATAAACATGTAAACAACACGTGATGAAAGCAGATGTAAACAAACATGCATCAGTTTAAATACCTTCAGACACTTCAGAACCATGTCCCGGGACACACGCGGCATTAATCCGGATTAAAAGCGTCACATTAACGGGTTGACTCAGAGAGCAGGACTCAGGAGGTTTAAACGCGTCAACTTTTCTTCTTCTTCAGATAAACTCGGTCTGATCGCTGAGCGGCTGCGAGCTCTCACGCGCTCCCTGCTCTGATTCACAGCTGAGACTCTGCAGTCAACGTACCTGAGCTCACACGCGTCACTTCCGCTCTGTCACTTCACAATAAAAGTACAGGAAGCAAGGAGCCTCCTGCAGCTCTGATTTCCATGAAAATAAAAGACTTTCATCGCTGACAAACAGAAGCTGTTTGACCCCGATTATAAATATAAAATATGTTTTATTATCTAAAAACCAAACAAGCACAGCAGCAGTTGAATTTAAACTGTATTTAATATATGTAGATATATTCTAAGAAAAAAATGACTTTCTAAAAACTACTTGTAATTTAGAGATTTTTTTTTTGTGCAACATGATCATCATATGAAAATATTACAAAATATATACTACATGTTTATACAATATGTTAGACGAACACATGTTTTCTGTCACATTATATCATTAAACTCATATTCATCCTTATCTTCAATCCATCAATACAAAGTTCTGTATAAATCTATAATTGAATTATCTACTTTGACCTGAAACATTAGGGAGCTGACTTTGTACAAACATCACATCAGATATCATCTCCATGTGACACACAAACTAAACCTTACTAACATTAACGTACTTCATTTTATTTGTCACACTTATTAAGGGACTGTTCTTTACTTATCAGAGGAGGGGAGGGGAGGGAGGGAAACTCCATGACCCTCCCTCCTCCATAAATGAGTTATTAGATATTTAAAACTTACCTTCTGATGTTTGAAAGTTAAAAGTTGAAGTTGAAATCCTGGAGTTGAAAAAAGTCTCAGTTTTTCACTCCTGTCATGCAAACGGTTTATTTTGGACAAATTTATAATGAGACATAAAATAAAGTGATTTTGATTAAATAATATCTTAATGTACTCCACCCCCATTTTGTAGCAAAAACGCCTAAAATGACATACCCAAATTAAAATGACTGTAGCTTCTGAACCGCTCTGACTACATGCATGCATGAGGTCTTGCCAGAAAGAAAACTCTCTGAAGTTTCTTGTGAAAGTGTCAGAAACACTCTAGGTGATACAGAGACAGAGTAATGGGCCTCTGAAGTCAGTAAAAAATTGGAGATTTGAAAGTTATGATCCCCCTTTCTAGACGATATATCTCAGCCAAAAATAGTGGTAGGAGTGAGACTCTTACCTTTTATAAACCAGCTAAGTCCCCGCTAACAGCTCCACATAAGATCGCGAGTAATCCTTTAACTTTTCCCGTTGAAAAACGGCATGACATGACTTGTCACCACTCATCACGATTTTGGACTTTGTGTGTTTAGGCTGCTCTGGTGCCAAATACATAATAAATAAAAGAAAAACAATGTTATTTTTGAAAAGTTGAGAGCTTCCTGAATCCGGCAATACCAAACATCACATGGTTTGATGACATAGTGCGCCTGGGAGATACCATTTAACAGAGGGGGGGGGAGCGAGGACGTCGGCGTCCTGGCGGAGTTAGAGAGGTTAAGATCTTTGTTTGTTTTTTCTGAGGTGTTCAATTCATACAATGTGCCCAAGGACTGTTGGAAATGAAAAAAAAAAAAAAAAATCCATCAGTAATTTCTGTTTTTATATTTTCTGGCTGATAAATTGTGATTGGTGATTTTTTTTCTGAGAAAACAACCCTTCAAAATAAAGACCAACTGTTTTTGCATGTTGTCTTTAAACTCTGCAGCAAAGTAAATACATAATACAACCGTTTAAATTTCTTTGCCCCTCCTCTGTCCCTCCCCTGTGCTTAAAAAATAATGAACAGTCCCTTTAGCATTTACTTCTTCCTCTGTATCTGCACCCTGTTCCTGCCTGTTTCTCTGCTCTTATTTTAAAAGAGGTCAGATCCTGTTTAACTTCGGCAGCTTGCTGAAGCCGATCTCCCTCAGTCTGTCACTACCACTATTACAACCAGTAATAATAATAATAATAGTAATAATAATGATAATAATGATGATGATGATAATGATCATAATAATAATAGTAATAATAATAATACATGGATCACTTGATCAAGACAAATCAGTTTCTCTGTGTTCACTTGTCCTATTAAAGTGAAGTTTTACCCCCCACTCAACATTTGCAGAACAAAACTACCACCCCACCCCCACCAACACACACACACACACACACACACACACACACACAAACACACACTACAGGTCATTCACATGCAAACACCTCCTGTATTTCTCTGTTCTCACATTCAGCAGCTCAGCAGGACAGAAGCAGGGAACTGTGGGAAAATAATCCTGCAGAGGTCAGACAGGTCAGACCTGCAGAGGAGGACCAGCTCTGTTAGCATGCTACATAGTGTTAGCATGTTGCTTTAGGGTCAGTAGACTTGCAGTGTTTTTTGTACCCGCAAATCCATTGTTTTCAACGTAGACACACGACAGTGCCGCTCAGAAGCGAGAGCAGCGCCGTCTTGATGTGCAAGTGTTTTTGAGCACCTGTATTTTTGGGTGCGACGGCTGCTTCCTGAGACAGAGTTCAAAATTTGGAACGACTAGGGCTCACTGTACGTCACAGTTACAGCCGGCAGATATTTTTCCTCTCTTCTGGAGAAGTTGATCATTTCAGTGCAGAGCTTCACATTTTCCAGGCGGTTCAAGATGCGGCGTGTGTCTCTGCCCTTATTTTTAAATGCTATATTGTGTTAGTGTCCTACATTATTTCATCATGCTGCATTATGTTAGCACCCCACTTTACTGTAGCACAGAGGATTGGGATGGCTGTGGATCAGGAGGTACAGCAGGTTATCCACTACTTAAAAGATGAGTGGTTTGATCTCAGGTTCCTCCTGTCTGCATGTCAAAGCACCCTCTGGGCTAAATACTGAATTTAAATGTAAGCACATTCAAAATCAGAAGCCTCTGCCACCAGTGTGTGAATGGGTGAGTGTGACTCTGGAGTGTTAAAGCAGCGAGTGGTCGGAGGACGAGAGAGGAGCTGTGGAGGTGCAGGTCTACATCATGTTAGCATGCTGCAACATGTTAGCATGGAGCCTCTCAGGCGAAACAGTGAGACAGGACCTTCCAGAGCTGAGTGAATGTGGCTCATGGGGACATTTGGTTTATGGGGACGTGTGGTTAAACTGGTGCATGGGAACATAAACACAGCACCAACCAATCAGAGCGACCGCTGAGAGCCGGCTTTTAATTCAGGACCAACGAGAGTACTCATTAAACAGAAAGAGACAGAGAGATAAATACCAGCTTCACTGCAGACACACACACACACACACACACACACACACACACACACACACACACAGGTCACACTGAACTTGTGGTTTTTATTTTTACCCGAGGAGAATCAGTCTGTCGTCTGTTATCAGACTGTAAACACCAACACGCAATGTTTTTGGGAACCGAGGAAACTGTGAAAGTTTAGAAAGTGAAATTCTTCCCTGAGGTCTCTGTTGTCTTCAGAATGTTCCACACATGTTCAATGGTCCTTAAATTCTCTGTAACTGTGTGTTGAGAGATGTTGTTCTTAGTGCTCTTAGGGACTGTTCGTTACTTATGAGGAGGAGGGGGTGGTGCACTGGGGAGGTTTTTTTTATTTTGGCTGAGGGGTGTTCTCGTTTAAATGGTTGTATTTTATATTTATTTTACTGCCAGTTTTTAAATAAAACATACTTTCCAAATGCATGTTTTCACCAATCACTAAAGTTTCACCATTTAAACAGTAAAAACGGACATTATTGTTGAATTTTCAAATTTCCAGCGGTCCGTGAACACATCATGTGCAACTTAAGGCCAGAACACACCGCTCTTAAAAAAATACAGTACAGGCCAAAAGTTTGGACACACCTTCTCATTCAATGCGTTTTCTTTATTTTCATGACTATTTACATTGTAGATTCTCACTGAAGGCATCAAAACTATGAATGAACACATGTGGAGTTATGTACTTAACAAAAAAAGGTGAAATAACTGAAAACATGTTTTATATTCTAGTTTCTTCAAAATAGCCACCCTTTGCTCTGATTACTGCTTTGCACACTCTTGGCATTCTCTCCATGAGCTTCAAGAGGTAGTCACCTGAAATGGTTTCCAACAGTCTTGAAGGAGTTCCCAGAGGTGTTTAGCACTTGTTGGCCCCTTTGCCTTCACTCTGCGGTCCAGCTCACCCCAAACCATCTGGATTGGGTTCAGGTCCGGTGACTGTGGAGGCCAGGTCATCTGCCGCAGCACTCCATCACTCTCCTTCTTGGTCAAATAGCCCTTACACAGCCTGGAGGTGTGTTTGGGGTCATTGTCCTGTTGAAAAATAAATGATCGTCCAACTAAACGCAAACCGGATGGGATGGCATGTTGCTGCAGGATGCTGTGGTAGCCATGCTGGTTCAGTGTGCCTTCAATTTTGAATAAATCCCCAACAGTGTCACCAGCAAAACACCCCCACACCATCACACCTCCTCCTCCATGCTTCACAGTGGGAACCAGGCATGTGGAATCCATCCGTTCACCTTTTCTGCGTCTCACAAAGACACGGCGGTTGGAACCAAAGATCTCAAATTTGGACTCATCAGACCAAAGCACAGATTTCCACTGGTCTAATGTCCATTCCTTGTGTTTCTTGGCCCAAACAAATCTCTTCTGCTTGTTGCCTCTCCTTAGCAGTGGTTTCCTAGCAGCTATTTGACCATGAAGGCCTGATTGGCGCAGTCTCCTCTTAACAGTTGTTCTAGAGATGGGTCTGCTGCTAGAACTCTGTGTGGCATTCATCTGGTCTCTGATCTGAGCTGCTGTTAACTTGCCATTTCTGAGGCTGGTGACTCGGATGAACTTATCCTCAGAAGCATTGATAAAGCAAGAAATTCCACTAATTAACCCTGATAAGGCACACCTGTGAAGTGGAAACCATTTCAGGTGACTACCTCTTGAAGCTCATGGAGAGAATGCCAAGAGTGTGCAAAGCAGTAATCAGAGCAAAGGGTGGCTATTTTGAAGAAACTAGAATATAAAACATGTTTTCAGTTATTTCACCTTTTTTTGTTAAGTACATAACTCCACATGTGTTCATTCATAGTTTTGATGCCTTCAGTGAGAATCTACAATGTAAATAGTCATGAAAATAAAGAAAACGCATTGAATGAGAAGGTGTGTCCAAACTTTTGGCCTGTACTGTACATCCCTATTATTTTCAATGTACAACCCCACACCGGCAGCAGCTAGATGCACCACTGTCCTGTTTCCAGCCTCACTGCCCCCTGGTTTAAATGCACTGCCCCCCCCCCTTGCACTCTGCATATACAGTCCAGCTCCTGTAGCAGCTGGACTCCTCTCCTCACCACTGATGTATAAAGAGAACTCTGTGGCTGTGTCTCGTTTTCAAACTGTATGGTTTGACTAAAATGAACAATGACAGCAATATAGTCCACGATGAGCAGCGCTAAAATCAACCTGCGTAGTTGTCCCTCCATTGTGACATTAGAAAGTGTCACATTTATCTTGCAAGTGTACTCTTCTTCAACGTTTGCTTTACTTCCTGGATTTTTCCCACATGGAAATTCTGACCAATCAAGAGCAGCTTTCTCACACAAGGCATTTGATCTGGTCCTCTTGTAAATGCTGCCGTGAGAACACGAACCAACTCTAGGTAATTATACAACTTTGGAACAACATGAGTCCCTGATTCAGACCAGAGGAGACCACTCTAGGGCTGACAGCAGCCTAAAGGCCCTGACACACCAAGCTGACGGTCGGCCGTCGACCAAAGTCGGGCCGTCGGTGAGCATCTGTTGGCCTAGTTTTTGCAGTGTGTCCCGCACTGTCTGCACTTTGGTGTCAGTGGCTTTTCAGCCAATTGAGCATGTTGAATCGGCGGCGGAGCTTGTCGGTGGGAGAGATCACTCTGATTGGCTGTTCAGGTTTTATTTCCTCGCCCCTGTAGCGAGTGAATCTGCCTGTAGTGAAACCGGGGCTAACCGGTGCTTCCTCCTCAGGCTCCACTTCACTCAGCTGCCCCACAGACCCGCTGCTTCTTCACACTTTAACCTGAATAACAAACCGGAGCTAGCTGGGAGCGGCTAGCGGAGCGTTAGCCGCAGCATGACCAGAGGGAAGCACAGCCAGTTAGCCTCCGCTAGTCTCTGAGCTAGCCCCGGCTCTCCGTTTGGATCCAACCGGAGCACCGAGCCCTGGTTTGTTATTCAGGTTAAAGTGGGAAAAAGCAGCGGGTTTATCGGGCAGCTGAGTGAAGTGGAGCCTGCGGAGGAAACACCGGGACCGTCTGGATGTAATAGTCCGTGGAGGTGCTGCGGTGCTCGGCTGCACAGATAGGAAACCCCTCGGCTGACAGGATGTACCACTCTCTCACTCCGCTCTCTCTCATGCAGGCGCAGAACGTACGTGCTACTTGTCCGTCGGATGTAGTCCGTGTAGTGTGTTCAAATGCAACTGACACAGGGCGACGTGAGGCGACGTAGACGACACTACATTTGGCTTTCGTCACCGCTAGTTCTTTGATGACAGTTTGGTGTGTCCGCACCTTTAAGTATTGTGATAATATCGTATCGTGGATCCTCTTGTGATTTCCACCTCTAGAATAACAAGAATAACAATAACATCATATGTCAGTAACAATCATTTAGCCTGCCTGTTATACGGCGGCTGATCTCGGTGAGGAGCTCCTTTAGCTCATTGTTTTCACTATTTCAGTCTTTTCAGCTGCTGTTCTTCTTCTTTGAGTTAGCTGCTAACTGCTAACAACTACTTTTTTAATCTCCTGCTGTGGGTCGCACACATAACAAGTTGCCAAAATGTGCCAGACCGGTGAGGCGGTAAAGGAAGGCCATATTCCCGCCTTGAACAGGCAGTGTAAACAGGGCTACAGAGAGTTCTCTCCTGGAGGTGGCGCTCTGAGACGCATCTGAATATGTGCAAACATGAAGGTGTTTCTGATCACAGAGCAGCTGTAAGTATATGATTAATCTGCAGTGATGTCTCAGGTATTCAACGTGTGAAACATCAGAGGATCAGGCCGCCATCAGCTCACCTGGTCGAGCAGGTCTCTCATTAATAAACACCACATATGTACAAATCGAGTCCTGAAAGAGTCGTACACCACTTCCTACACACAACAGGTGTGATCTATAAAAACAGACCTGATGGGAGAAACTTTGCTTACGAACATTTTGGAGATGTGAGGTGGAAGCCTGATTGTAAGAATTGTCAAATATATTTTGGATTTTGTCCGTACGGCTGTGGGTTTGATTCCAACCCATGATCCTTTGCTGCATGTCATCCCCTCTCTCTATCAGGTAAAAAAAAACTGTCCCATCGATTAAAAGCCCTAAAAATGTCTCATTCACATTAAAGGCTCAGATGATGTATTTAATGTCGACATAAATCATAGAAAACAACAGAACTGAGCACACAGAGGAAATGAATCAAATATTCAGATCAGTGAAACTGGAACATCATCATCATCGTCATCATCTCCTGCGCTCTGATTGGTTCTCTGGACTCTCTGGCAACACACACGTCTTTGCGCGTTGTGTCAATAAAGCAAATTGAAACCGGAAAAAAATAATAATAAAATGAGGGATTAGAGGAGGATGTGTGTGTGTGTGTGTGTGGGGGGGGGGGGGGGGGGGGGGGGGTGAGCAGGAGGTCAGAGCTGAATATTAAAGCTGATAAATTTAGATTTTTCATCCTGTAACTCGTCCTCATGTCACCATGTGACCCTGGCCGTCAGCAGGTCAGTGAACACATCGCTCACTTCATTTTCAGGGTTTCTCTGATGAGCTGAGCTCCTGACGATGATGATGATGATGATGATGATGATGACAAACAACAACATGAAGAGCCCCCCCCCCCCACACACACACACACACACACAGATGATTTCAGCAAACACTTGATCCTATAATTCACTCTGCAGAGACCTGTTTTAAACACACATCCATGAACACACCCGCCCACGTACAAACACACACAACACACACTATCAACACATCTCCGTTCACACAGTGAACAGTGACCCTGAGACAACAGAGACACAGCTGACTGAGGCTGCATCCCATAATAATCACAAACCACAGAAAGAAAACTTTTCCAACAGCTGCTGAACCCTGATATTCATCTCAGGAAGATAAACACACACACACACACACACACACCGGGAGGCTTCACAGCTCCACCCAGATTTTTCTCATGAGGCGTTCAGGTGCATCGAGCTCCTCGTGTTTCAGGTTTTGCTGATGTTACGGTCGCTCTGCAGCCTCACTCACACTTTTCTAGGTTTGTGTGAATGTGGAGCAGCTTCATCTTCCTCATCCTCCTCATCTTCATCTGTGTGACAACAATAATACTGAAGCATGAGGACGTCCTCACAGAGATAGAAACACACACACGCACTCGCACACACACTGGTCCTCCAGAGAGGAAACACATGAAGAATAGATGAAGCTGCCTCTGTGCCTTTGAGCTAAACACACACACATATGCTGTTTCTGTGTGTGTGTGTGTGTGTGTGTGGAGGATGAATGTAGGTCATGCAGCAAAATCTCCGCATGGCAACAATGTAGAAAATCCCAACCCTGAATACTCACATCTGATTGGCTGAGAGCTCCAACCAGGCAACCAATAACCTTTCAACCCCGGGGCGCTCTGTGTGTGTGTGTGTGTGTGTGTGTGTGTGTTACAGTAGACTCTCACAGACTGAAACACACATGGCGTCCCGGTGACATCACAGTGACATCACTAAAAACCAGCAGCGTAGTGGGCGGAGTCACAGACGGACCAAACCCGGAGAATAAAAGCAGACGGAGTCCTGAACCACTGCAGGAGTCAAACTACGAGTCCCAGAGTGCCTTGCTGTGAGAGCCGTCCAATCAGAGAGCTGCAGACTCTGTTGCCAGGCGGCTGATGTTCAGATCAGAGCAACAGCTCTGAGTTCAGTTCTGAATATGATGTAACTGTGATGTCACTGCTCTGGATGGAGGTGTCTCCATAGCAACAGCTGCTGAGGCTCATGGGTACTGTAGTGTTCAGAGACATTAAACTCAGACAAAACATTATATAAAATATAGAGTTTCAATAACAGAGTTCATAAATGATTGTTATATAATTTATACTTTACATTTAGTTTATGTATAATATTTACTTTAAATAGAACATGTGGGTCATATTTACTTTATTTATATGACAGTTTTAATTGTTATATAATATTTAATTGATATGTAACACATATACTTCACATGTATTACACATATTACACCTGTGCTCTACACCTGAACGCCTCATGACCGCAGCTCTACACCTGAACGCCTCATGACCGCAGCTCTACACCTGAACGCCTCATGACCGCAGCTCTACACCTGAATGCCTCATGACAGCAGCTCTACAACAGAACGCCTCATGACCGCAGCTCTACACCTGAACGCCTCATGACCGCAGCTCTACACCTGAATGCCTCATGACTGCAGCTCTACACCTGAACGCCTCATGACTGCAGCTCTACACCTGAACGCCTCATGACCGCAGCTCTACACCTGAACGCCTCATGACCGCAGCTCTACACCTGAATGCCTCATGACTGCAGCTCTACAACAGAACGCCTCATGACCGCAGCTCTACACCTGAACGCCTCATGACCGCAGCTCTACACCTGAATGCCTCATGACAGCAGCTCTACAACAGAACGCCTCATGACTGCAGCTCTACACCTGAACGCCTCATGACCGCAGCTCTACAACAGAACACCTCATGACTGCAGCTCTACACCTGAACGCCTCATGACCGCAGCTCTACACCTGAACGCCTCATGACTGCAGCTCTACACCTGAACGCCTCATGACTGCAGCTCTACAACAGAACGCCTCATGACCGCAGCTCTACACCTGAACGCCTCATGACAGCAGCTCTACAACAGAACGCCTCATGACCGCAGCTCTACACCTGAACGCCTCATGACTGCAGCTCTACAACTGAACGCCTCATGACCGCAGCTCTACACCTGAACGCCTCATGACTGCAGCTCTACAACAGAACGCCTCATGACTGCAGCTCTACAACAGAACGCCTCATGACCGCAGCTCTACACCTGAATGCCTCATGACAGCAGCTCTACAACAGAACGCCTCATGACCGCAGCTCTACAACAGAACGCCTCATGACCGCAGCTCTACACCTGAACGCCTCATGACCGCAGCTCTACACCTGAACGCCTCATGACCGCAGCTCTACACCTGAATGCCTCATGACAGCAGCTCTACAACAGAACGCCTCATGACCGCAGCTCTACACCTGAACGCCTCATGACCGCAGCTCTACACCTGAACGCCTCATGACTGCAGCTCTACACCTGAACGCCTCATGACTGCAGCTCTACAACAGAACGCCTCATGACCGCAGCTCTACAACAGAACGCCTCATGACAGCAGCTCTACAACAGAACGCCTCATGACTGCAGCTCTACACCTGAACGCCTCATGACCGCAGCTCTACACCTGAACGCCTCATGACAGCAGCTCTACAACTGAACGCCTCATGACCGCAGCTCTACACCTGAACGCCTCATGACTGCAGCTCTACACCTGAACGCCTCATGACTGCAGCTCTACACCTGAACGCCTCATGACTGCAGCTCTACACCTGAACGCCTCATGACTGCAGCTCTACAACAGAACGCCTCATGACTGCAGCTCTACACCTGAACGCCTCATGACCGCAGCTCTACACCTGAATGCCTCATGACAGCAGCTCTACAACAGAACGCCTCATGACCGCAGCTCTACAACAGAACGCCTCATGACCGCAGCTCTACACCTGAACGCCTCATGACCGCAGCTCTACACCTGAACGCCTCATGACTGCAGCTCTACAACAGAACGCCTCATGACCGCAGCTCTACAACAGAACGCCTCATGACTGCAGCTCTACACCTGAATGCCTCATGACAGCAGCTCTACAACAGAACGCCTCATGACCGCAGCTCTACAACAGAACGCCTCATGACCGCAGCTCTACACCTGAACGCCTCATGACTGCAGCTCTACAACAGAACGCCTCATGACCGCAGCTCTACACCTGAACGCCTCATGACTGCAGCTCTACAACTGAACGCCTCATGACCGCAGCTCTACACCTGAACGCCTCATGACTGCAGCTCTACACCTGAACGCCTCATGACTGCAGCTCTACAACAGAACGCCTCATGACTGCAGCTCTACACCTGAACGCCTCATGACCGCAGCTCTACACCTGAATGCCTCATGACAGCAGCTCTACAACAGAACGCCTCATGACCGCAGCTCTACAACAGAACGCCTCATGACCGCAGCTCTACACCTGAACGCCTCATGACCGCAGCTCTACACCTGAACGCCTCATGACCGCAGCTCTACACCTGAACGCCTCATGACCGCAGCTCTACACCTGAACGCCTCATGACCGCAGCTCTACACCTGAATGCCTCATGACAGCAGCTCTACAACAGAACGCCTCATGACCGCAGCTCTACAACAGAACGCCTCATGACTGCAGCTCTACACCTGAACGCCTCATGACCGCAGCTCTACACCTGAACGCCTCATGACTGCAGCTCTACACCTGAACGCCTCATGACTGCAGCTCTACAACAGAACGCCTCATGACCGCAGCTCTACACCTGAACGCCTCATGACCGCAGCTCTACAACAGAACGCCTCATGACCGCAGCTCTACACCTGAACGCCTCATGACTGCAGCTCTACACCTGAACGCCTCATGACTGCAGCTCTACAACAGAACGCCTCATGACCGCAGCTCTACAACAGAACGCCTCATGACAGCAGCTCTACAACAGAACGCCTCATGACTGCAGCTCTACACCTGAACGCCTCATGACCGCAGCTCTACACCTGAACGCCTCATGACAGCAGCTCTACAACTGAACGCCTCATGACCGCAGCTCTACACCTGAACGCCTCATGACTGCAGCTCTACACCTGAACGCCTCATGACTGCAGCTCTACAACAGAACGCCTCATGACTGCAGCTCTACACCTGAACGCCTCATGACCGCAGCTCTACACCTGAATGCCTCATGACAGCAGCTCTACAACAGAACGCCTCATGACCGCAGCTCTACAACAGAACGCCTCATGACCGCAGCTCTACACCTGAACGCCTCATGACCGCAGCTCTACACCTGAACGCCTCATGACTGCAGCTCTACAACAGAACGCCTCATGACCGCAGCTCTACAACAGAACGCCTCATGACCGCAGCTCTACACCTGAATGCCTCATGACAGCAGCTCTACAACAGAACGCCTCATGACCGCAGCTCTACACCTGAATGCTTCATGACAGCAGCTCTACAACAGAACGCCTCATGACCGCAGCTCTACACCTGAACGCCTCATGACCGCAGCTCTACACCTGAACGCCTCATGACCGCAGCTCTACACCTGAACGCCTCATGACTGCAGCTCTACAACAGAACGCCTCATGACCGCAGCTCTACACCTGAACGCCTCATGACAGCAGCTCTACACCTGAACGCCTCATGACTGCAGCTCTACACCTGAACGCCTCAAGACCACAGCTCTACACCTGAACGCCTCATGACTGCAGCTCTACACCTGAACGCTTCATGACCGCAGCTCTACAACAGAACGCCTCATGACCGCAGCTCTACACCTGAACGCCTCATGACTGCAGCTCTACACCTGAACGCCTCATGACAGCAGCTCTACAACAGAACGCCTCATGACCGCAGCTCTACACCTGAACGCCTCATGACCGCAGCTCTACAACAGAACGCCTCATGACCGCAGCTCTACACCTGAATGCCTCATGACCGCAGCTCTACACCTGAACGCCTCATGACTGCAGCTCTACAACAGAACGCCTCATGACAGCAGCTCTACACCTGAACGCCTCATGACTGCAGCTCTACAACAGAACGCCTCATGACAGCAGCTCTACACCTGAACGCCTCATGACAGCAGCTCTACACCTGAACGCCTCATGACCGCAGCTCTACAACTGAACGCCTCATGACAGCAGCTCTACACCTGAACGCCTCATGACCGCAGCTCTACAACTGAACGCCTCATGACAGCAGCTCTACACCTGAACGCCTCATGACAGCAGCTCTACAACAGAACGCCTCATGACAGCAGCTCTACACCTGAACGCCTCATGACAGCAGCTCTACACCTGAACGCCTCATGACCGCAGCTCTACAACTGAACGCCTCATGACAGCAGCTCTACACCTGAACGCCTCATGACCGCAGCTCTACAACTGAACGCCTCATGACAGCAGCTCTACACCTGAACGCCTCATGACAGCAGCTCTACAACTGAACGCCTCATGACAGCAGCTCTACACCTGAACGCCTCATGACTGCAGCTCTACACCTGAACACCTCATGACAGCAGCTCTACACCTGAACGCCTCATGACAGCAGCTCTACAACTGAACGCCTCATGACCGCAACTCTACACCTGAACGCCTCATGACAGCAGCTCTACACCTGAACGCCTCATGACAGCAGCTCTACACCTGAACACCTCATGACAGCAGCTCTACACCTGAACGCCTCATGACAGCAGCTCTACACCTGAACGCCTCATGACAGCAGCTCTACAACAGAACGCCTCATGACCGCAACTCTACACCTGAACGCCTCATGACTGCAGCTCTACACCTGAACGCCTCATGACAGCAGCTCTACACCTGAACGCCTCATGACAGCAGCTCTACACCTGAACACCTCATGACAGCAGCTCTACACCTGAACACCTCATGACAGCAGCTCTACACCTGAACACCTCATGACAGCAGCTCTACACCTGAGTTGTTCAGTCTGTGGATTTTATTAAAATAAAAACTTTCAGCCTTTAAAGTTCTGATGTCACACTGTGAGTACTTTTACTTTACTAATGTACTTTTACTTGGATACTTTAAGTTCATGTTACTGATGATATTTATGTATTTTTTGACTACAGCACTTTTTTTATCATCATCAACATCCAGTGTGAGTGTCAGCTGATGTGTTCACTGCAGACTGTAAAACGCAGTTTTCTGGATGAAACTTTCTGACTACATGTGAATGTTTGATGATCAGACGTGACACAGAAAATAATAATGAATTCAACAATCATGTGACCGTCTGTCTGCTCTCTGATTGGCTGATCTCTCTCCCTGTCTCTGTGAAACTTCTCAATGATTGTGTTTCATTCATGGAAAAGAAGAAGAAGGAGAAAGAGGAAAAGAATCCTTTAGGAGCCATTCTGGAGCTGTTGGTCACGTCACATGATCTTCCTCAGTTGTCATAGAAACAATCTGCATGTTGTTTAACGCTTATGCAGAAATACAGTTAATATTTGATATGATCATAAAAAGTGTACTGTTTTCTTTACAATCAATAAAGTTCTAAGCTTTTCTTGTTTCAGATTTTCTGTTTCATCGTCATCGTCAGGGAAACTTTAAACGAAGGAAAGGTGATGACATCAGTGACGGCGTTGGAGGAGCCAGACTTTAGAGTCAAATCAAACTTTAACTCATCATATCTTTGTTGTTTCACCTTTGACTGATAAATATCTTTTTAGCTCAGCTTTTACTTTAAGGCGCCTCATCATTTATTGCCTCTGTTTTTAAGTCTCATTTTTTTCTAAATTTTTTGTCTTTATTTGTTCTTTTAAATGTTATTTATTTAAATATTTTATCATAGAGTAAAAGCAAACACTATCTATGACTGAGTGACCTTGTTACAGCTGAGAGAGCGCAGTATACTTCACTTTTTGACTCCCTCCCTCGACGCCGGGCCGAGCTCCAGCAGGAGGCCTTCCTGGCTACAACAGGGCGAGGAAGGCGGAGAGACGCAGAGCGGAGCTGCTTCAGTGAGACTGATGCAAAAACAAACAAGGACTCACTAACTACACTGACTCATCTACCTCAGCTCATGTGCAATAAAAACTGGAAATATGCAAAAACCCATAAGCGTCCTGCAGGTGCAGTTTATATTCATGTGTTTATTATACCTCCTGATTATTAGTGTAGTGTCGAGTTATTCACCTGTTACTGTCTCTGTGCTGCTCTGTGAAACACTTCAGGCTGTACGACTGTATGACGGCTGCTCAGTGACAGACTCAATCCCCCACGATGCACCACAGGGCGTCACAGGAAGTCATTCCTGCCTGTGGCCGTTCTCACAGTGTCAGCCGCTCTGAGTCAATAACACCATCCGTCACCTGCACTGAATTCACCTTCAGCATTTATAATTCATAATTACTGACTGGGTGTAATAATTCAGCTGTGAAATATTCCTCAGTGTTCGACTGAATCTTCTATCGACTTAAATATGTTGTAGTTAAATTCTTTTAACACTTACAGCCCCCGCAGTGACGAGTTATATTTTAATATTTTTAATATCATACATACTAGTGTTAAACACTTCAGCACAATGCACATTGTACTTTATTGCTTTATATTTACATACTTATATTTCATACTCTTATTCTTACTTTATCATTTCCCCTCCAGGATCAATTAAGTATTTCTGATTCTGTTTCCGATATTAAGTTTGATTTAATTTAATTCACATCTCGGCTACACTGAATAACTGATCATTAATAACAATAATAATCAAACACATTTATGTTTTTTGTGAATCTTAAATAAAAACTGAATTCACAAATATTTGATCAAAAGTTAGAAATGTGAAAAAAATGTTCACAAATGCTTTAAAATTATTTGTAAATTAATTAAATGTATATGAAGTGGAATTTGTTTGTGCGTCTGTTTATATTTGAAAACTAGTTTTTAGAGTTCACAAATATTTTATTATATTTGTAGAAGCTGATTTAAATTTACAGATTTTTTTTCATTAACACTCAGGTTATTGATCGATCAGTTCACACAGATCTGTTTCCACAAACATCAGACTGTCCCTTTAACACACACACACACACACACACACACACACACACACACACACACACACACACAGAGGCACGTGGCGCTGGGTGGGGACAGCCCATAATAACAAAACAAACGCTGACAAACAGAAACAAACATTTTTCTTCATGATCATAAATTAACGTCAGTGACGTCAGAATCGTAGTTTTGTCGCGGGCTGCAGTCAGATGATGATGTGAAGCTGCTTCCTGCCGCCCTGCAGCGCGTCACACCGCAGAACAACAAACACATCGAACTCATCGTTTTGATTATTATGGTTATTGATGACTGATATGTTAATGAGCTGTGAGCCGAATCAAAGAGCAGCTCGAGACGGTTTAAACACGCTCCTCATCTGCGTCCTGCACGCGGAGTTCTGTCGCTGCCGCGCGAGGAAACCTTTAAATGACCAACTTTTAAACGGACCCTGGTGTGCGGGTCCCTCCATGTGTGCGTGAAGGTGTCGGCGGCTCGTGGCTCTCCTACCTGCGGGGTCTCCCTGCGGCTCCTGCGGGGATCGAACCTGCAGCTGGTCGGTCACATGATCCAGAGAGCGGTCCGGAGTCCAGAGTCCAGGACCCGCCGCTCCGTCCTCCGGTCAGCTGATTGTCTCCCGCCGCGTCTCACATCAGGTGTGATCGATCGATTGATTGATGACGCTGATTGTCGCTTCGTGCAGCCGCTCCGGGATCAGCTGATCAGCGCGGCTGCAGACTCTGATCGATCATCGCGGATCGATGATCTGATCAGATGAGGGGTCCCCGCTCTTCATCCTCCTCCTCCTCCTCCTCCTCAGACTGTGCTCACACTGAATGAAGCTCCGCTCCATCAGCACCTACAGGCGCGCTCACAGCGCCGCGGGCACGCGTACGTACACGCACGCACGCACACAGACTCGCATCATGAGACTGTTGATCTGATCGAAGATCTATAAATGTCTGATCGATCGCTGCTGATCATTTGTCGGTTCTCTGATGTTTGATTGATTGTTTATTGATTGATTTGATCAGATTGTAATAAATTTGTGTTTTAATCAGTCAATAGATTTGATCAGATTCCTTCAGTCAGAAAAACATTAAATATATTTAATGAGTTTAAAGAAAAAAGAATTTTGTCATTTGGGACAAATTATGATAAAAACAGTGTTTAATTTGTTGTTTAATCTAATTACCGACCGCACTGCTGTGTGGGTCCGAAACCTGGAGGACCATCATCATCATCATCATCATCATCATCATCATCATCAATAAACTGCAGACTTTCATCAACCAATGCCTGAGGGTACCACTGCTCTAACCATTTCCTGTTTCCATGAAATTAAGATTAGATCAGACCAGACCAGGTTCCTCTAACCCTTAAGGTAAGGTAAGGTAAGGTAAGGTAAGGTAAGGTAAGGTAAGGTAAGGTAAGATAAGATAAGATAGCTTGTTTTTGAGGTTTCAAGTCATCTGGCACTTCCTCATCTAACAGAACTCTGATATCATCATACACCAGTTACAGTGCTGAGGTCGACCGATCAGATGTTCCTGGAAGTTTACGGGGGCGGCGCCTGAACAGCGGAGCAGCTCACCTACTCAAATAAAAACTGCTCCGACTACAGAAACCTTTGGCTGAATCCAGACTTGGGGGTGGGTGCGTTTTCAGGAAGTCTCGGAGGGCTGATGGCTGTCCAAAGCTACAAGTCATCCAGTCCATTAGAGGCCTCAAGCAGACTTCCTGCAGACTTCCAGAGAGTCTGCTCGCGGTGCAGACTTCACTGATTTAATAACCCACAATTCATTGCAATACGGACGTGAAGCTGTTTTTTCCAATTGCTGAAAAAAAGAATTGACTGTGTAAAATAGGCTGAAAAACTACAAAAGGTCTTCTAATGTCAATAATACGTAATTTATTTCATTATAGTCGGTTATAGTCCTGTCCTTGTTTACAAACATTTGTGTTTTTGAACGCCTGTAGCAGATTTTATAAAGATGTGTTAATACATTTTTGTTAAGTCATAAAAAAGGTTTCACATGGGATTTATATCTGTTATCTGCAGAGACAGATGAGTTCGGCACGATTCAGCTGCTCACAGTCTCTGTTCTCAGTCCGCAGGTCTGCGAGGGCTCAGTCTGCAGGTCCAGAGGGACAACATTTGGATTCAGCCTCAAAGTTGCTGCTGAAAACTCGTCTCTTCTCATTGGCGTTGACTGATCTGAGCTTGACTTCTGAACTGACTTTATTTTCTGTCGTGTCTCATCCTCTGCTCTGCTGCTTTTTGTCTCTATTATGTTTGTTTTCTGTTGTTCTTGTTTACTTCTGGATTTATGTGTTTTGATATTATTTGTGTTTTTCACAACTGTTTTTTTTTAAGATATTTTTTGAGGCTTTTTAGCCTTTAATGGACAGGACAGACAAGCGTGAAGGGGGGAGAGAGGGAGTGACATGCAGCAAAGGGACACAGACTGGAGTCGAACCCGGGCTGCTGCAGCAACAGCCTTGTACATGGGGCGCCTGCTCTACCACTAAGCCACCGACGCCCCAACTGTGGTTGTTTTTAAATGTGCTCTACAAATAAAGTTTGACTTCAGTATAAACAGTATATAATATTTATTATACAAACAATGAAAACGATTTCTCAGAGTTGTTTGTTCTCAGATGATCCAGACTGAGCGGCGGACTCCGCCACCAACACACAGCTGAGGTAGTGTCTACATGTAAACATCTGAACAGAAACAAGAAACAGAGTCTGATGTCATGACATCTGATCACTGACAGGAAGTGGACTCCACGTGGCCGGTAAAAAAAAATGCTCTAAAAATCTTTATTGTTCCAGAGAATATTCACAAACGACAGGTTTGACTTCCTGCTCAGACAAACTGACCAATGGGTGAGCTCCGTCATTGCGGCCAACAAGCTCTCGATCAACAGATGAAGAAACAGAAACCACAGAAGAAGAAATAATAACACTTTTCTTGCAGACATTTATAAAAAAAAAAAAAAAAAAAAGGGATAAACTAAATATTTTTTGATGCTACATAAAGAAAATAATTTACAACAGAGCTGGTTTTAACCCCGCCCCTCTGCAGAGACTCCACCCACTGACACCACATGACCTTATCATGACATCACAGGGGGTGGGATCTGAGACAGACAGACAGCTACAGCTACTTTTAATAAATTCAAACTTTATTGGGTGAAAAGCTGTTGGCTCCGCCCCTCACCTTCTCCATGACGACTGAAAACGTCAAGTTCCGATTGGTTGAAAATGTACAAATATCCTACAAGTCTTTTATTTTGAAGCAGTCAGAGCCCCACCTCTTCCACAATGTCACAGGAACCAGCTGCAGGGCGGGGCTTCAGACAACGTTAACCAATCACAGTCCCCAGCAGAACGGCGGCTCCTCCTATTGGTCAGTTTTGAACTTCTTTGGCCCGACAGGTTTACTGAGGGCAGAAATTTAAAGTGTGTTAATGCGACTCAAAGATCAGCTGTGTCACATAAATACTTCATTATTAATACAATATATCACTGAACATATGCATCCTTTTATTGTTAGTAAACAGAGTGATGTTTGTTGGTGGGCGGGGCTTAGCTGGAGGCAAAACAGTTCTCCACAGACATTAGCTAGCGCTAGCTAACAAGTTGTGTTGTCTTGTTTTAGACGATGGAGGAAGATGATGTGAGTGGTGCGTTCAGAAACACTCATTGTGAGTGTGGGAGCGCACTCTGACACAAACTGGAGCGTTGATAAATTGGGAGCGCTGTCTGAATGTAGCGTTGGGTTATCCAGAGCAGCGCACTCTCAGAGTGGCAGAGCGCACTCTGGACACTCTGTCTGTGGAGACCACCATCATGACATCAGCTCTTAAAGGGTCTGTTACTCCACAGTATCTATACTGTGTTTCTCCTTCACGTGAGAAAATGTGAGCAGCTTACACGTCAGGCGAGGCTCCCGGTCTCTTTACAGCTGGTTTGTTGTCTTTACTGCTGTCTACAGGAGAGAGAATATGATCATCAATAATCAATATCAGTAATGATCATACAGCTGATCAATCCGTGCCAGCACATAATCCTCTGGTTATTATTCTCACCTTGGAGCCATCGGACCTGCGTGGCCGGCCCGTAACCCTTCTGATTGCGAGCAGCGATGCGGAAGATGATGGCGGGCTTGGTGGTGTAGTCGATGTGGGCGTTGGCGAGGCTGGAGGACTGGACCAGGCAGGACGGGGTGGGGCCGCAGTACACCCTCATGAAGGCCAGCTGGGCCGCACCTGAGCCGGAGGAGGTGGCCTGGCTGGACTGGATGGCCAGGTACACTGAGTACTCCGTGATCCTCCCCGATGTGACTGCAGGAGGCTCCCAGGTCAGCTGGGCCCCGTCCAGGTTCTGAGGATCCACAAGAACAGAGATAAACAGACTGGATCCACATCTGCTGACAGATCAGTGTGGTGGAACCGGATCCAGGTTCCTCTAACCCTTTCATCTCTACATGACATTAAGATGAGATAAGATAAGATGACATTAAGATAAGATAAGATGACATTAAGATAAGATAAGATAAGATGAGATAAGATAAGATAAGAATTAAACAGATTCTGCATGTGAGTAATTGATGAGCAGATACATGTAATAACAGAGTTGTGTGGCTCCCCCTGCTGGTCTCTAAGCTCTATCACAACACATTACAGTGATGGTGTTTCCATGGTAACCCGGCCTGCTGCTACAGAGTAGGCTGAATGAAAACTTGAAGAGGAGAAACGCTGAACACTGTGACTGGTTTGGATTTGACCTGAGGCAGGATGTGACTCTAATCAAACCTGATCTCCACAAAGATTTGCCAGAAAACTAGATTGTGATGTCACGTTTCACCAGCAGGGCGCAGCGTCTCACAAGTCTGGCTACAAGTCTTCTAGCATATCTTGGTGAATATCAAGTTTGACCGCAGCATCATATCTCACCTTTGGTAAAATCAAACAGGCCGCAGTAACACTGTTCGGTGTTTCATCTCCTCTTTAAACTTACTGGTTCTACTGGGACTAAACCAGTTTGTTTACAACATCACAGACAGGAAGCATGTCTCACCTTGCTGATCTTGATGGCGCACGGCGCTCCAGGGAAACCAGGAAGACACGTTTTGAAGGCCGACACCTCGGAAAATGCTCCGCGGCCGCAGATATTGATCCCTGCGACACGGAACTTATACGCTGTCCCCGGCTGCAGCTCCACCTTCCTCATCTGACTGTAGTCTGGGACCACACCTGAGTCATCCTGCAGGTACACACATCATCAATGACCCGATCAATAACCTGGTCTCAGTTATATAACCCTACCCCCTAACTCTGAACTATGAGCCAAGTTTCCATGGTAACAGTCAGTGACACCTGACAGGAGAGGAGCTCAGGTGTTTCATGTGTTCTTACGTCGGCCATGTTGTCATCGTAGGGGACGTAGTAATGTGTGACCACCATGTTGGTAACCTTGACGATGCCGACGTCATACCAGCGACTTTCTTTCGCCGATGATGTCACCTTCTGCTTCTACACACACACACACCAAGTTAACATGTTAATGAGCATGTTTGCGTGTTGTCAACATGTTGTTAGCATGTTGCCTGTATGTTAATCCTCTGCCAGCTCGTTTCTCACCCCTGCGGCTGCTGCGACACCATTGGTCACCTCGGAGGCTGTAGGTTCAATCTTGATAACGCCCCCTGAAGTCAGAGGCGGGGCGGGTCCAAACGTACTGGCCAATCGAGCCACGGCGCTGGTCACTGCTGATGATGTCAGCTGGGTACTCTCTGCTGATGGGTCATTCAGGCTGTCTGCTGGAGCAAGGCCCTCTGGGAAACAACAGAAAACTTAATTGAACAGAGCAGGAGGACAAAAGTCTGGAGAAGAATGACACCTGTCAGACAGGTGAGTCTGTGACCAAACCACAGAAGAAGAAGTGTTCAGGTAGAATTTACTGTTTTTATCCTTGTTTTAAACAACACGTTTCACCAGTCAGTCATCAAAGAGTTAAACTGGGACTGAACAGGAGGTAATTTAAATATTAAAAAAGGAGCAAAATTAAATCAAATGTTTTCACGTTACATGAGAAGTCGGAAGTAAAAAGATGAATTATGAATACGTGTGTGTGTGTGTGTGTGTACAGTGTATACATTTCAGTCTATTATTCAGAGAATTAGGTCAGTTTTTATGAAACAATTAAAGATTAAAGCCGAAAGTTAGAGTGAACTAAATGATCAATCAGTCAGACTGAGGCCGTGTTCACACCTGCCCTGTTTGATTCAGTTCAATCGAACTCAGGTTCATTTGTGCAGGTGTGAACACAGCAAAACAACCAGACTGAGACCTTCTTGAAGAGGTGGTCTCAGTCCGGTTCCAAAGGAACTCTGGTGCGGTTGGTTTGTGGTGAGAAGGTGTTGCGACCTGGATGTGAAGCAACTGCAGTCACATGACACATTGTTTGGGTTAAACATGAGCATGTTACAGTCCTGGAGGATTATTAATGTGCACCTCCTCCTGTACTGCCTTAATATGCACATTCAGCACATCCAATGCATCAAAACATTGTTTTCTAGTTGGAGCTGCGCCTCGTTTTCAAACTGTATGCTTTGACTAAAATGAACAATGACAGCAATATAGTCCACGATGAGCAGCGCTAAAATCAACCTGCGTAGTTGTCCCTCCATTGTGACATTAGAAAGTGTCACATTTATCTTGCAAGTGTACTCTTCTTCAACGTTTGCTTTACTTCCTGGATTTTTCCCACATGGAAATTCTGCCGTGCTGCCGTGAGAACACGAACCAACTCTAGGCAATTATACAACTTTGGAACAACATGAGTCCCTGATTCAGACCAGAGGAGACCACTCTAGGGCTGACAGCAGCCTGAGATGTTGTTCCAGCTTCAGTTCACTGAGACATCTTCAGTCCCAAAACAAGGTTTAACCACTAAAGCTCGGTACACACTGTGTGATGTTGGGCTGTCCCAGATGAAAGATGACCAAACCAGCCACGCTGACACAGAGAGAACATGCAAACTGCACAGAAGGGCTCCCACACCCCGGGGTTCGTACTAGGAACCCTCTTACTGTCAGGCAACAATGCTAACCCCTGAATCACCTACACTAAACACTGATTTCACAGTAGGATGCTGAAGCGTGACATCACTGAGACGTTCATTCACTGATTCAGGTCCTGAGTGTCTGACTGTGGGAAACAGTCTGAGACGTTTGTGTTTGCTGCTCTACCTGTAGGCACGCTGCTCTGCTCCGCTGGCTCTGACTCTGGATGGTTGTGGATGTCTTGCTGCTGCTGGACCAGAGCTGCCAGCTCCTGCTGGGTCAGAACGATGGGGATGGACTGATCCACCGTCCCCCCTCCTTCACACACACACACACACACACACACACGGATGAGGATGAATATGCAAAGTGTCTCCTCCCTCAACATGATGGATCAGCTCCTGAACATTAAAACTTCTCTGTGTGACCTCTGTCATCTCATCTCACCCATCTGTGCTGCTGCCTGCAGGACCGCCCGTATGGTCGCCTGCTGAACTGCCTCCTCTGTTGCCGTGGTAACAGCCAGCTGATCAGAGGTCAGTCCTGTCACCATCAGGGTCGTAGCCCCGGAGACCTCCTCACCTCCATCCCCTTCTGATGACATCAGCTCCTGAGGGAGACCGTCCGTCTGAAAGAAAGACAAGCTGATGTGTTACTCATGTGTCATTGTGTGTGTGTGTGTGTGTGTGTGTATTAGTGAGTGTGTCAGGTCAGGTGTATGAGCACAGGTGTCAGGTATCAGTCTACAGAGCTCGCTGCGTGTGCACCTGTGCTGCTGCCGCGCTGCCCTCCATGTGAACCTGTAACACTGGGACTGCCATCTGCATAGGCTCCTCCCCCTCCTCTGCTGCTGCTGTCCCCATGGCAACAGCATCAGAGGACTCTGCCCTGACCAATGAGGAGATCTCCTGCACACAAACAGAAAGAGGGACTCATGGGACATCAGAGGGGACAATGATTTGTGTGAGTGTGTAAGTGTGTAGGTGTGTGAGTGTGTGTCACTCACAGGTATAGATGGGCCGGGGGTGGGTGTGGCCTGTGTAACCGTGGTAACAGCTCTGCTCTGACTGGCTGTGGTGGAGGAGGCGGTGTCAGACATGGAGGAGGCGGGGTCAGATGAGGAGGAGGCGGAGTCTCCCTGCAGACCGTCTCCACCCTGCTGAGCTGCAGACAGAGGACAGGAAGTGACATCATTTCCTGATATTAAGGTGACTATATTAATGTTAATTCTCTTCACGCCTGTTTTACTGACCACATTAACATGATAATTAAACCGTGTCTTGTTGGTCGTGTCGGCAGGTTACCTGTCGCTGTGGTGGCGGTGTTGGTGGTTCCTGTTTCATGGGTCTCACACGGAGGATTTGAACACACCTGCAGGTACAAACACCTGAGTTCAGTCTCTGGCCGACACACCTGTCTGTCCGAGGCTACAGAGGGCTGAGTTTTACAGTTAGATACCAGAGCATCATATGACATCAGAAGACCTAAAATATAAGTGGTACCAACCACGCTGGCCCCTTTAGAAGGGGGGAGCTGCCCTATGACTTAAGTACCGTGATCATTTTGTATCATGGGGCCTCTGGTGATTCCCACCACTAACAGTCATCATTTCAATGTAGTGAGACCTTTTTTTTTTTTTCTTTTTTTTTAATAACGGACGTCACTGTATGAAACGACCTATAGTAACCTCTTGGATAATCACAGCCTCGTGACACTTCACAGCTACAAACTAGAGACCTGCAGCGCTCAGAGGACGATGACTTTCATAGGTATACTGACAATAAGGGGGTTTCTCAGCAGTTTCCAGAACAGAAGTGCTCGCCATCCAATCACTGAAAATGCTTGGTGTCTTACTGTGGTAACTACGGTATCAAAACTGTTTCAACAACTTGTGAAACGTAAATGAGGATGGGAATGGCCGTCATGTACTCTGATCATAATGTTCTCAGCCCCTATGCACTCTAAACTTTCAAAATCTGAAGAGGTGCTGAAACAGAACATAATATTTATTACATATTTATGATGAGAGCAGCTTCACATGGCGCCGAGCTGCATCTCAAATTAATCTTCAGGTTCCCAGCTTTGTATGTGGCATCTACTGTCGCCCTGCTGTCTCCCCCAAAGAATCCCCCATCCCCATGTGGTCTCAGAAGATTAACCAATCAGGATGCAGCTGTCTGCAGGCAGGTGTGCTCTCACCTGACGAAGTCCTCCCGCTCCAGCTGTGGTGGCGGTGTTGGTGGTTCCTGTGTCGTGGGTCTCACAGGGCGGGTTGGAGCACACTCTGTTGTTGCCACCCATGGTTGCCGAGGCGACGGTGGCAGTGTTGGTGGTTCCCGTGTCGTGGGTCTCACAGGGCGGGTTGGAACACACTCTGTCGTTGCCACCCATGGTTGCCGTGGCGACTGTGGCGGTGTTGGTGGTTCCCGTGTCGTGGGTCTCACAGGGCGGGTTGGAACACACTCTGTCGTTGCCACCCATGGTTGCCGTGGCGACTGTGGCGGTGTTGGTGGTTCCCGTGTCGTGGGTCTCACAGGGCGGGTTGGAGCACACTCTGTCACTGCCGCCCGTGGTTGCCGCTGCAGTAGCGGTCGTAGTAGTACTTGTCGTACTTCCAGGTTCTTCTGAGGTAGGTGAAGCCATGAAGGTGACGGGCAGATCTTGGACCAGCGGCTGAGCCTCGGCACCACTCGGAGTCGTGATCAGAGTCACCTGTACACACAGATCTGCAGTGTTAGTACACACACACACACACACACACACACACACACACACAGCTGTACTACAGTGCAGAGAAAAAAAATGCAGTATTACTACAGTACCTGTCCGTCAGTCTTTTTACCTGTTTATGTCCCGCTGCTGCAGTTGCTGTAGTAACCTGGCTGGCCAGCGTGGCAATGGTTGCCAGGGTTGTGATGGGTGTTGCCAGGGAGGCATTAGCAGCTGAAACAGCTCCTCCTGCCACTGTGGTGGAGATACTTCCTGTTACTGTCCCCTGACTGGACATACCTGAGACACAAACACACCTGTCAGAGGGCTGGGATTGGTTCACACACACACACACACACACACACACACACACACACAGGTGGGTGGGGCTATCATACAAGTCGCCAACTGCTACTCTCTGCAACATTCACACACACTCACACAGTGATGACATCAGGAGCAATTTAGCTAAGTATCTTGCCCAAGAATACTTGGACCCGCTCTGGAGATGGCTGTGGATCAGGAGAGGAGGCCCAGGGGGAGGAGCCAATGTCACCTAAAACAAGCCTGATCAACCACAGCTGGGTCACCTGGGCGAGACCCTCAACACCTGAAGGCCCATCACTGATGATGTGTTGGATTCTATCAACAGGATGGCTCCGCATGTTACAGCTGAGGAACGCCTCCATGGCCAAACCATGTTTACCTGTGGTTCCCTTGACAACCAGTGTGGTGACGGTGGGTTTGGCACCGCCAACTCCCGGTGACACCAGTCTGACTCCGCCCATTGGGACAGTCCTGAGGATCGAACCAGGCGTCCCCGGAGCTCCTTTTAGCACCACCTGAACACACACAGACACACAAAGGTTTGTGACAGCTGATGTGACAGTCTGTTACCAAGTTCCACAAGGTTCTGTGCTCGGACCGATTGTATTCACTTTTTCATGCTTCCCTTAGGCTACGTTATGAGGAATCATTCTGTACATTTCTGTTACGCAGATGATACACAATTACATCTATCAATCGAGCCAGAAGAAAGCTAATTAAACTACAGGCATGTCTTAAGGACATCAAAACCTAGATGAGCTACAGATATAGTTTCTCTTAATGCCCTGATCCCCAGCACCACCGTAAAGAACCTCGGAGTAATCTTTGATCAAGATATGTCCTTTAACTTCCATATAAAATAATAAAACTGCGTTCTTTCACCTGTGTAATATTGACAACTTTAGGCCTATCTAAAAACTGGTCCACGTATTTGTTACCTCGAGGCTGGATTATTTTTATCTCTTATTATCAGGTTGCCCCAACATGTCTCTCTAAACACTCTCCAGCTGATCCAGAACGCAGCGGCACGTGTCTCGACAGGAACTAAAAGCAGACCTCCCATCTGTCTGCTGAGCATGGCCACTTCCTATGTCTGTCCTTTCAAATTAAGGTTTGGATATATTTTGACAAGGTGTAGCTCCCAATATCTTATGTGATTCACTAACCTTGGCGACTAATGACCTTTCTGGTCGACTAACGTTTGGTTGACTGTTAAAGGGCAGCCCTACTGAAATACAATCTGATAAGATTTTAGATTCTGTGTGTGTGTGTGTGTGTGTGTGTGTGTGTTACCTGTGTGAGCCCCTGCTGGCCGCCTGCAGAGATCTTGGGGACAGTGGTGATGATCTTCCCAGCAGTACCTGGTGTCACCATTTTGGTGGTCAGGATTGTGATTGGACTGTTGGCACCTGTAGGGGGAGGGGCTTCACTCAGTCAGTCACCACATTACACATAAAGATCAGCTCAGGTGTTTAGGTGTGTGTCTGTGTGTATGTGTGTGTGTGTGTCTGCCCTGTACCTGCCCCACCCTGCAGTGCTGACACTGGGATGGTCTTGATGTAGGTAGTCCCAGGTTTGGAGGTTGCCGGGGCGACGCCAGCCTGGGCGGTGCTGAGAATGGTGGTTTGTTTACCGTCTGCTGAGGTCACCAGCTTCAGGATGGTGCCTGCTGGGAGGCCGGCCTTCGCCTGACGCAGAGGGAGGGGTTAATATCAGGTGTAAACTTACGGGGCATTTCAGACAACTTAACGACTGAACACTTCACAGAGAGATGTTTCTGAGAACATCTGGTGATGCAGTAACAGAATCTAGATTCATATCTGATCAGTACCGTCTGGTTCAACAGTTTGACTGCAGCACACGAACAGTGACTGAAATAACTGACAGCTGTCTTAGAGTCTCTGCACTGATTTCACTCGTGTCATCACCAAAGTTTCTCTTTAATGGCAACAGCCAATCAAATCCAGCCAGCAACTATTAGTATAAACAGATAAACACAGAGGAGGCATCGATACCCAGCGTCCTGCCTCTCAGCTTCTTCTTCTGCTGCTTTCGTCAGGCCGCAGTGGGCGTGGTCTCATCTAAAGTGGGTCAGAAAAACGACAGACACAACATGCACTGCTCCTCGGCGGCGCCCTGTCCGGCTGCAGCTGCTGCGGCTGCTGCGGCTCCCGGTAACAGAGCCACTTATCAGCGACATGCAATCCACACACCCGGAGGGCGTTTTTATTGTTGCTGGGGACTTTAACCGGGCCAACATGAAGACTGTGCTTCCGAATTTTTACCAGCATGTCGATTTTGCTACTAGAGGGGAGAATACACTGGACTTGGTTTACACAAACATCAAGAAGGCATTCAGAGCAGCCCCCCGCCCCCACCTTGGCTCCTCAGACCACCTCTCTGTTATGCTAATTCCTGCTTACCAGCCCTTGCTCACCAGAGAAAAGCCTGCTGTGAAGAAGGTGAGAGTGTGGCCTGAGGGAGCCATGTCTGCACTGCAAGACTGTTTTGAGCGCACCGAATGGAGCATGTTCAGAGAGGCTGCAACAGACAATCAACACACCAATGTGGGAGAGTACGCTGCATCTGTGTCGGGCTACATACAGTGGTGCATGGAGGGGGTTACAGTCACAAAGACCATCATCACATGGGCCAACCAGAAACCTTGGATGACTAAGGAGGTGCGTGAAAGACTGAGGGAGCGCAATGCTGCGTTCAAATCTGGTGATGCGACGGCACTCAGATCAGCGAGGGCAAATCTGAACCGTGCCATCAGAGTAGCAAAGCGCGCCCACAGTCAGAAGGTCCAAGGCTTCTTCCAGGACCCCAGCAACACCAGACAACTGTGGCAGGGCATCCAGACTGTCACTGACTACAAAGCCACACCCACACCCTGTCAGGATAACATCGGCTTCCTCAATGAGCTAAATAACTTCTTCGGAAGGTTTGAAGCTCTGAACAACAACCCTGCGAGGAAAGCTACCCCCCACCTCGACGAACAGGCACTCAGGCTCGAAACCACTGCAGTGCGGAGAGCCCTGAGGAAGGTCAACGCACGGAAAGCTGCAGGCCCTGACAACATTCCAGGACGGCTGATCAAGGAATGTGCAGACCAGCTGGCCCACGTGCTCACAGACATCTTCAACACCTCACTGAACCAGGCTGTCGTCCCCCCGGGTTTCAAGTCAGCCACAATAATTCCAGTGCCCAAGAAACCAGCCATCACATGCCTAAATGACTTTCGCCCCGTTGCACTCACATCCACCATCATGAAGTGCTTCGAGAGGGTGGTTAAGGACCACATCATCTCCATACTCCCCCCATCATTCGACCCGTTCCAGTTCGCATACCAGCCAAACCGCTCCACTGAGGATGCCATCTCCACTGCTCTCCACCTGAGCCTGGAGCACCTGGAGGAGAAGAACACCCACGTACGGATGCTGTTCCTGGACTTCAGCTCAGCATTCAATACGATCATCCCCCAGGACCTGGTATGCAAATTGGAGCCCCTGGGTCTCAAAACCTCCCTGTGCAACTGGCTGCTGGACTTCCTCACCGACAGAACCCAGTCTGTCCGAGTGGGTAACAACACATCCAGTGTCATCTCCCTGAACACCGGCTCCCCCCAGGGATGTGTTCTGAGCCCCCTGCTGTTCACCCTGATGACCCACGACTGTCGCCCCAGGTACAGCAGCAACCACATCCTGAAGTACGCGGACGACACAACAGTTGTGGGCCTCATTCAGGACAACAACGAACTGGCTTACAGGGAGGAAGTGCAACATCTTGTGGACTGGTGTAAGGTGAACAACCTGGGCCTGAATGTCGACAAAACTAAGGAGATCATCGTGGACTTCAGGAGATCCAAACCCAGCCACACACCCCTCCGCATCAACGACACAGCCGTGGAAGTCGTGAGCACAACCAAGTACCTGGGGGTGCATATCACCGACAACCTCGGCTGGTCACTCCACACCTCCTCCCTGGCGAAGAAGGCACAGCAGCGCCTGCACTTCCTGCGGCGGATGAGAAGGGCCTCCCTCCCCCCTCCCATCCTAACCACCTTCTACAGAGGGACCATCGAGAGCCTGCTGACCAGCTGCATCTCCGTCTGGTCTGGGAGCTGCAGGGCCTCAGACTGGAAGTGTCTGCAGAGAGTGGTGAGGACAGCGGAGAAGATCATCGGGACCCCGCTCCCCACCATCCAGGACATAGCAGATAGCCGCTGCCTATCCAGAGCCCACCGGATCCTCTCTGACCCCACCCACCCCCAGCATGGACTGTTCTCCCGCCTGGCGTCTGGCAGAAGGTTCCGCAGCATCCGCTGCAGAACAGCCAGACTCAGAAACAGTTACTTCCCCCTGGCCATCAGACTGCTAAATGCCAAATAACCCCATAATCCGGAAGCCAAGCGACAACATTTCGTTGCCAAAATCTCACTGCTGTGTTTTTTTTTTGTGCAATGACAATAAAGGAAGTCTAAGTCTCTAAGTCTAAGTCTAAGTCCTCAGTAGATCTCAGTAACCAATACCTGGAGGATCTGGGTGACTGGGCTGCCCACAGTCTGACCAGTAGCTGCTCCACTCTGAACTGGTTTGGTCTGAACCATGGACATCATCTTCCCCAGGTTACCAAGGTTACCGATCTGAAAGAGAGGGGGAAGTGATATCATCAGGTCAGTCTTCCTGATATCCAAAACGTATCGATCAAACATCTGTATGACTTATGGTTCAGAGTTTTAATGACATATTAAAACTTAATTACAGCAGGTGACATCACTCACCAGAGCCCCGCCCCCTCCCACACTGAGAGGACTGTTAACGAGAGTGATGGTCTTTGTGACTCCGCCCACCACTGTGGTGACCACCTGAGCCTGCTGGGACACCGTCACCGTGCCCGACTTGTGCACTGTGATGATTGGTCGGCCGGCGGTCCCGGGGGTGGAGACTACAGGGACCCCGCCCACCTGAGCAGCAGCAGTCTTCAGCATTCTAGTGGCCGGGTTACTCACCTGAGACAGGAAACAGGAAACATGTTTGTACTGATCAGCTGATCACAACAGCTGTTCCAACAGTACGATTATAGTGTTGTATCGCACCGTCTTTACAACAGTTGCTCCAACGGGGACGTTGAGCACCGTCGCTGTGGATGGAGGGATCTTTTGGGTCGCTGCAGCCGCCGCCGCCAGTGCAGCCATACCACTCATCTGAGGACTGCTTCCTGTTGGCTGAGAGCAAACAGGAGGTAGGAAGAGGGTACTTCAACTGTTGAAAGTCAAAGTTAAGTTTGAAACAAGAGTTTGACAAAAAGTTCAGAACAGAAAGTCCAGTAAAGTGGAACATTCAGGAGCTTTCAGCCACATTCTGTGGGCTTCATCAGTGGAAAGAGTTGCTAGTTTAGTTGCCAAATGACTCATGCAGTATGAATTTCTGTCGCATAACAACAAGGCAAGCATGGTATGAGGCAAACCTGTGATGTGTGATGATGTCTAGTACTGTGATGATGACACGACTTGTGATAAACAAATATTTAAGTGTGCAGGTTTTGTGTTTCTGCTGACACAGACTCCAAACACTGAAAAAATCTTTTTCAAACATGCATATTTTTACAGGCTGACATGGATAAAAGATGAAAGACTTGAAAATGTTCACAGAGGGACTTACTGAGTTTGCTGAAAACTTTTTGATTTTATGACAGAATTATTTAAAATCTGCTTTTGTACAACTGACGAGATTTTTAAAAATTATTTTAGCGTCTAATTTTATATACTTTATTAATCCCCCCGAGGGGAAATTCAATTTTTCACTCCGTTGTCATTAACACACAGGCCCGAAATACACACACATGCACAAACAGGACCTATACATGCACAAAGTGGATTGATGTCAAACTAAACTGGCTGAAAAGTTATTTGTCTAGCAGGCAGCAGTTTGTGAAGGTGGGTGATTGTTGCTCCAAATGTTTGGACATAACCTGTGGTGTCCCTAGGGGGTCAATTTTGGGCCCTAAATTGTTTATTCTATATATTAATGATTTATGCAGTGTGTCTGAAACACTTAAACTCATTTTATTTGCTGATGACACAAACATTTTTTGTTCCAGAGATGATGTTTGTCAGTTACAAAAACATATTACTTCAGAAATGTGCAAATTAAAAATATGGTTTGATAAAAACAAGCTATCATTAAACTTAACCAAAACAAAATGCATGTTATTTGGGAACTTGGGAAAAGCTTCCCAAATAAATATTGTGTTAGATGGGATTAAGATTGAGCAAATTTCTGTATATAAATTTCTTGGTGTTACAATAGATGAAAAACTCAGCTGGAAATCACACATCAAACATATCCACTCCAAAATATCAAGAAGCATTGCAGTATTAAACAAAGCAAAACAGGTTTTAGATCACAAATCACTCCACATTCTGTACTGTTCACTAGTTTTACCATATCTAAGTTACTGTGCAGAGGTCTGGGGCAGCACTTACAAAACTTCACTACAGTCATTAATCATTCTTCAAAAAAGAGCAATACGCTGCATTCACAAAGCTGGATATCAGGATCATACAAACCCATTATTCTTACAGGCACATATATTAAAACTGGAAGACCTGATCAATTATCAAATAGCACAAATAATGTTTAGGGCAAAAAATCATTTACTAGCAGCAAATATTCAAAACACGTTTACACAAAAAGAGGGAATTTATAATTTAAGAGGGCTATTCAATTTTAAAACCCCAAGTTTTCGTACTACCAGGAAACGTTTTTGTATTTCTGTTTGGGGAGTAAATTTATGGAACAGTCTTGATGGGGAGCTCAAGAAATGTCCAAACATGAAGCAATTTAAAAAAAAGATATAAAGAAATGATTTTCAAAGGGTACAGTCACGGCAATCCTTAGCAGTATATTTGTATATTGTTTGCCTTATTTATTTATGGTGCTAGTTATTTTCCTAGATTACCTCACATTTCTTTTGTAAAATTGTATTTTGGTATATGTTGACTGTGAATTTATGTTTTTGAAATATTTTGTAAGACTTTGTTAATTGAAAGGAAAAGTTTATGTTGTTAATTTTTGTAATGGGAAGCTAGTTAATTAACAAAAAATGGATTTATGGATAGGGGGTGGGATTAAATAAGTATGTACTTCCTCCCACTCCTTTTCGGAAATGTAAACCGAATTGCGAAATTGTGTTGAGAATCTTTTGTTTGCTTTTTTTCTTATGACATTTCTGTTTACATGTTCGAAATAAATAAAAAAATCAAATCAAATCAAGAGTGAGGGGGCTGCCTTGGTCAGGCGCCCTGAGCGGTTCGGGGTTTCTACTCAAGGGCACCCTGGCAGTGAACTGGCACCTCTCCAGCCACCAGTCCACGCTCCATATTTGGACCTGCCAGGGACTTGAACCGGCGACCCTCCGGTTCCCAACCCCGGTCCCTATGGACTGAGCTACCGCTAATCATGAAGTCTCCATTGGCACCCGAGTCAGAGCTGTCACTATCCTGCAGTGGTACTCAAACATTTTCTGTCATGACCACTTCAGGAGCCACAAAAATATATGCCCCCCTAACCCACAACTTTTTAATCAATCATTAAAAGCTCCTAATAAATATAAGGCTTCATGTTGAATTTTATTGAAATAAAGTTCAGCACGACAGCATCAGCAGACTCTTGTAGGCTTGGACAGTAAGTCATTTTTCATACCTTCATAACGTCCTGAAATTTCAGCGCGGTACTGGCAACTCTGCTACTTTCTGCAAGCTTGTTCACCTTTTTCAAACTAATAAATACCCAGTAGAAACTCACGCAAAATTAAGAAATGTAATAATCTCACAACTATTTTCCTCATTAAACAGAAAAATACAACTGTACACCTTTTGAATTCTCGTTTCTCTTGGTCACTGAAACTCGTCAAACACATAAAACTCACCCAAACTGTTCTGGTTTCTCCAGTCAGTCAGTCCACTGTTCCAACAATCAAAAACTTTGGTCGAGATGAACCCTTAATTGATCATCAGGCGCAGTCTGCTTTTTCCACCATTTTAGTTCATTATTAGTGACTCTTGTACTTATTGTACTCCTGTTGTTACTCTGTTAGACACTGGTTTTTGCTTTTGCTCCATGAAAACACTTCTTATCTTGTTATTTGTATATTTTGCCAGATATCTAATACTCTATTGTTATTCTACAACTGGGCCCAATAAGTGACCCACTGGTTGTTCTGGTTGTGAATGTTTAATTTTGGTTACTGTCCTTAGTGTTACTGTAATTTAAAGCATTTCTCTGGCACAGGAATTTCCCTCTAGATAAATAAAACCACGGAAAAAACCACCAGAAAAAACCACAATGTGTTCCCATGATGTGCACGTGTTGCTCACACAGCCAGTGTGGCCTGGGCGTTACTCCACCAACACTCTGTGTTGCGGTGTCTTTTAGTTCAGCCGCCTGTTCCATCAGTAGAGATCGGAGACTGACCTCTGGTGGCGTGAGCTGTGCACTACATACATTGAGTTTAACAAAGGGAAGAGCGCCTGTATAGAGTGTAGAGTGTGCCAGTGAACCCAGAACTCCGTTAGCGCTTTTAGCACTTCCGGTTCTCTCGTCTAAAAGTCAATACATTTTTTGAATGGGATTTTGGTAAAATGCCTCAAATAAGGTCTGTGGTTAACAAAAGCTTAAGCCAGTTTCAGGTTTTGTTCTACGACATAAAACACGTCAGTAAATACCCTACTTGTGAATTTTTAAGCTTTTACGTGTCGTAAAAAAGGCGGTTGCTAACAAGTTGCTCAATACGACTACAAACCCTGTCGGGGACATTAAACGTCATCACCCCCGAACAGGCGAGAGTGCTGGCAGTCCACCATTACAGCTTCTTATTTAGCTTCAACAGTCCGATTTCTCCATTATACAATGTTTTTAAAATAAAGTGGCCAAAATCAGTTGAAAGCTTAGTGGCGGTGACGTCAAGAGTCATGCGACCGTGGAGTAGTCACGTAGTCCGTTAAAGCCTAACATTAGGTTTTTACTTCTGCAGATCACATTTAAGCTTCAAATGCGGTATGAAAGGTGTTCATATGTGAAAATTATCTCGCTGAACAAAACCTGTAAGTATCATAAACTTGTGTTAGCCACAGAGCTTATTTTCTGACATAATCCAAAACGCAATGCAAAAATCACATTCACTTTCTCTTCCGGGAACCAGCGCGATGCTAAACTTCCGCGTTTTGACGTCAGCCCTGGCACACTCTATTTATGATAATATTAAAATTTACTGTCAGGATTTCTGAACACCCTGGTATACTGTAATACTGTGAAACCGCCTGAGCCTGGACTCTTGTATATTTTCCCTCCATAAATCAGATTCATTCATCTTGCCAAAGGACCGCAGTAGAAAATTAGCCAGCTGGCTGCACATTTTCAGAAATGTTGATTAATGTGTGCTGTCCCCATTAACAAATAAATGAAATAAAATTTGTTTTACTTCTTATTTTTCTTCTGGTCGTCCACGCCGTGCAGTGGTTCTTTGTCCCCTCAGGGGGGTCCGCCTCACAGTGTGAGAAGCACTGCTATACGCTAACAATCCCACCTCTTTTACAGAGTCCTGTCTGCGGTGGAAACGCTAAAAAGATCTACAGTTTAGTTCAGGTACACTCAGCTTGTTTTGCCCGGGGGCCACTTTTAAAAAATGACAGGTAGCTCAGGGCCAGTCGCAGTCGCCTCGCACTTTTACACAGGGGTGTTTCTAGGATTTGAGGACAACAGGGGCTGAGCCTGGACCTCTGTCGGGGGTCCATTTTGATGCTTTTAATGCACTCTGGCACCTTATGGCTATTATCAGCATCAAAAAAATTTCCAGTGTAAATTCATTCATTTTCATTGTTAATTAGAAAATAGTTGGGGGGCCACCCAGCAGCCTATCGGGGGCAAGATTTGGCCTGCGGCCTGTAAGTTAAGTATCACTGGTTTAGGTACGTGTCCTTGAAGGTCAACCACCAGCTCTGAGGGTACGATACTCAAAGTGTTTGGGTATAACGTGGCTAAAGTGTGATTAACATGTGGTGAGAAGATCCAGAGGAATAAAGATCTCCTTACCGTCCCCTGACCGGCCTGAGCGGGTACGACCATACGAACACCTGCAGGAAGTGTCGTCACGGTGACTGGAGACTTTGGGGCAGCCTGTCTCACTGTGACGATGGAGGGTCCGCCTGCTGCACCTGGAGCTGCTGCCATCCTCAGGACAGCTGCAGAAATACAGGACACAGGTGAAGAACATTCTGATCTACCTGCTGCCACCTGTAGATGTACCTGTACAGGCGAGTAAACCTACCTGGTGATTTGGCAGCGGCAGCCAATGGGCTTCCAGGTACGGAGGCAGTGGGGGAGGGAACCAGCGTGATGCCAGACAGCGGGACAGTTTGGTTAGCTGGTGGCATGGTGATGGGGGCAGGGGTCTTGGGGGAGCTGGCCACAGGTGTGGCAGTGGGGATGGGGTTGGGGGCGGGGCTAGAGGCAGGTGAGCCGATGTCGTACTTCTGCACCTGCAGCAGGTAAGTCTCAGCTGTCTGTGATGGACCCCAGCTCACCTCAAGAGACGTGGTGTTGGCTCGGACCAGCTGCACCCGGGAGGGAGCGCAGGGACGCTCTGTGGACAGACAGGTGAGACAGGTAAGTTTAAACTGAACATCTGTTCCTCACCTGTCTCCAGGTGCTACAGGTATTTATTCCTCACCTGTCGCCAAGTATCTAACACAGCTCCTCACCTGACCCCAGCTATTTAACATCAGTCCTCACCTGTCTCCAGGTACCAGAGGTCCTTGCAGCACACCTGGTTGTTCCAGGCCTTCCTGTATCCATCTCTGCCGCTCCAGATGTAGAGTCTTGAGTTGATGGCCACGCTGCAGTGACCTGCTCGAGCTCTGGGGACGTTCTCCTCCAGACTGTCCATCAGGACGGTCTCCCAACACATCGAGTCTTCAGAGTGGACAGACAGATGAACAGGTGGTTTCGCTGCAGTGTCAATTTCGTGATGATGTCACTACTCTTTGAACAGAGAGTGCGTGTGTGTGAACATGTATTACCCATGTTGTGGGGAAATACATCTGTTTACACACGGTGGGGACCCGTGTGTGTGTGTGTGTGTGTGTGTGTGTGTGCGCGTACCCAGGTTGAGACAGGCCAGTGTGTTGGTACACTTCCACTCCTTCTCATGAGTCGCCACTTTGACATCATCCATCACCAGAGGAATCCAACCTCCAAACACATACATCCTGACAGAGAGACAGACAGGTGCAGACAGACAGACAGGTTAGATTAAAGTATAAATGTCAGATTAACAGATGCATTAACAACATGTATGTGTAGTATTACTTGTTGTTGATGGTGGTGGCAGAGTGCAGGCTGCGGGGGAGGGGGGCGGTTCCATTTAGGGCCGGTTTACTCCATGTCAGAGAATCTGTGACATCATAAGAACAGGGACCAGTCAGAAGTCAGTGTGAAGTCACCTGTGCAGAGTCTGTCTCACCTGTGTGGAGGCTAACTCACCTGTGTGGAGCACCCACAGGTCTCCCAGTCTGCAGCCGCTCATCCCTCCGTAGATGATGAGTCTGTTGCCGTTGCGACCATTCGCCACCACAGCCGTGTGACTCTCTCTAGGTGGTGGCGGTGGACCTGAAGTTGTCGGGATCTCCCAGCCGACCACGCTGGAGATCGGTCGCAGCTCCAGACGGTACAGGTCGTTCAGATACCTGAGAGGGACAGGTGTACAGAAGGTTCCTGACTATAACCTGGCTCTGGGTCAGACAGTGGTGCAGGTACCTGAGGACCGTCTGATGTTTCTTACCTGGGGATGTTGTTCTTGGGGTCTTCACTGTCATTGGCCAGTCCTCCAAACAAGTAGCAGCAACTGCCAATCAGAGAGAAGCTGTGTCCGAGGCGGGGGCAGGGGGGCGGGCCATTCTTTGGAGCCTTGGCCTTTAGATGTTTCCACTCCCAACGACTCGCCTGAGGGAGAAAACAGACAGCGTGTCAAATACAACCTCTCCATCAGCAGACTGCCCAGGTGTACCGCTGGCCTCCAGGTGTACCAACAGTCCCTAGGTGTGCCAGCAGCCCCCAGGTAGACTGTGCCCTCTGCAGTGACATCACTGACCTGCAGCTCGTACAGGTCACTGCTGTATTTTCCGTATTCGACCATCCCTCCAAACACCAGCAGCCTTGTCCCGTCACATGCGAAGCCGTAGGCGGCACATCCAGGGGGGACGTCGCCTCGCACTGCAGGGATGAACCACTGGTTGGTGGCTACAGGGGAGTCAGACAGATTACAGGAAGAGTTCATTACACTACACACTGAAACATCTCCAGAATGAGCTGCTGGTTAGTCGCTGCAGGATTTGTGTGTGATCATTCTACTTCCTCAATCCTGAGACCCTGAAACAGATCTGGGGTCATCATGGAGGACTGTCTAATCATTTAAATGTGTCTCAGTGGAGACGAGGGTCAGCTGATCTGATGGGATGATAAATTACTGTAATATTAATGGTGCATTATTGTAAAAACATAAAAAAAAATACTTGTAGAAATAATAACACCAACATCAGTCAGTTATGTAGTCACAAGATAAATGCGTAGAGTCGGCTTCATCAATGACTCATGGACACACTCACTAACTTCATTTTTTTCCTTTTCAGCCAAAATATTTCTCTCATCTTAGTTTTCATGTCAAGTGAATCTTGAGGAACAAAATACAGCTGCAGAAACACACACACACTTGTTATTTATCTAATTATATATAATACTAAAACACTCAACATTATTTCATGTTTTTTTGTTTGGTCAAAAGTTAAAACATAAATTCTTATCATTATTATTCATCCAAAGTTAAAATATTAAATATTTGTTAATGTTTATTTCTTTGATCCAAAGAAAAAATATTTAACATTATTTTAAGTTTGTTTTTCTTTTAAATCCAAAATTAAAACACAAAACGTATTATTTCATGGGTTTTCTGTGTACCACATTAAGACATTAAAATTATTTCTTGTTTTTGTTTTTCACTGATTCAAAGTTAAAATGTATATTTTTAAATAATTTCTTATTTTTTGTCTCCATCTTTTCTTCTACTGCAGCCGGGGGGGGCGGGTCTCTGTGACGTCGGCAATGTTTTCAGTAAAAACGCGCCATTTCTGCCGGATCCTCTCCGTTAGCTAAATGGCTAATACTGTTAGCATGCGGGTAGCTAACCTAGCTTAGCAGGCTAAACTCCCTGTAAACTTCAACAGCATACCAGCATCACATTGTTTTACACCAACTGAATACAACCAATAAGCTAGTTAGCTAGCGGTTAGCCTCCAGTTAGCATAAACAGCAGCTAATCATAGCACGGCTAGCATCATAGCTTAGCTGCATATCCTCCAGACATACTTTACACAACTTAAAAGAGTTAACCGGGTACCGGTGTTATAAACGTGCAGCTCATCCACGATCCCCTCGTTTCCTCCGCCGAAAACCACCATTAGCTCCTTGATAGCCACGGCTCGGTGCCCGTGCCGGGGCCGCGGGACCGGGCCGGTCCAGCCCAGGACGCGCTTCCAGCGGGGCTGCACCGCCGCAGGTTCGGAAGCCATGACGATGCTGTCAGGGTGCTCCTCTCCCGGTCCTCAGTGATGGGGTGAAAAAAAAAATCCAAATTAAGTCGAAAAAATACAAGTCTCCGGTTTGCTAACAGCTGCTCAGGATTAGCATCGGCCTGCTAACTAGCTCCTGAGGCTAATTAGCCAACTGAAGCTAGCTAGCTAGCTTTTTTTCAGACGGGATCACAGATTCCGTCTGTTTTATTTAACAGAGTGAATTAACCTCCTCCTCTGGTGATCCAGTCTGTGGCTCTAACAGAGACCAGTCTGTGGCTCTAACAGGGACTAGTCTGGGGGTCTAAAAGGGACCTGTGTGTTTAGCTAGCCCAGAGACTGCAGCACCCTGCCCGGTGAACGCTGAGCAGTGTCGGTAGCGAGCCGCCGGTAGCTGCTCTGGCTAACAGAAACCAGCAGAATCACACATCCAGCTGCGGGAGAAAGCGCCACACGGCCGCTCCATGCATCAGTGTGAGGGGGCACCGTGGGGACCGAGAGCCGCTGTTAAAGATGCAAAGCAGAGCGTCTGTGCGCCGGGATGGGAGCCGCCATCTCGCTGCTAACAGCAATCAAACAAAACACACAGAGAGAGAAGCTAAGTGGCTAACTGCTAACAGTCAGCTGGTCCACCGCAGGGTGTCAGTCACCTCACAGTGTTTACACATCAGACACATACATCTGCAGACCACAGCCATGATGTTAGGGACTGTACATGATAATAACACACACAAGTCACCCCTTATAAGTGACTGTTCGTTATTTATGGGGGGGGGGGGGTGCAAAGGGGAGGAAGCATGTCAGAAATTTATAAGCACTGAGAAGGGACTGTTTTGGGGTTTTTTCCATGGGAGAAGGGCTAGCAAATTTAATGGTTGTATTTTGTATTTATCTCAGATTTTTAAAGAAAACATGCAGGTTTGGAGGGCATGCTTTCTTTAAAAATCCCCCAAATTACACTGAAACACTGACGAAATGCAGAAGAATGCCTCCGTCAAACAAAACAAAACATAACAAACAAATCTGATCTTAAAAAAGTGATATTTCATCAAAATGACTTTTTTCATCGTCTCATTAAACATTTGTCCAAAAATAAATTGTTTGCATGACGAGAGTGTAAAGCTGAGGCTTTCTCCAACTTCAGGATTTCATACTTAACTTTTAACTTCCAAACATCAAAGGGTAAATTTTAAAAATATAAGGGACTGTTCTTTACTTATGAGAGGAGGGGGATGGCTGGGGTGTGACTTTGTTGTTTTTACCCTCCCTGAAGTTCCAGATATTTCCCCTTGAACCTCCCTGAGTGACTGGAGGAAAACCCATGACCCTCCCTCCACCATAAATGAGTTATTAGATTTTTAAAACTTACCCTTTGATGTTTGAAAGTTAAAAGTTGAAGATGAAATCCTGGAGTTGAAAAAAAATTCTCATTTTTTTACTCATTGGACAAACTGTTAATTTTTGGACAAGTTCTACATGAGACGTAGAATAAAGTGATTTTGATTAAGTATCACTGTTTTAAGATCTGATTTCTTTTGGGGGGGTTTATTGTGATGGAAGTGTTCATTGTACGTGACGTGTCCAAGGTCCGTCGGAAATTTGAAAATCTAACAATTTCTTTTTTTTTTTTTTTTTTGGTGTGATTTTTAAAGAAAACATTGCTTCCAAACCCGCTGGCCCGTAGAAACAGTGTTTCCTTTAAAAATCTGCAGTAAAATAAAATATAAAACACAACCACTACATTTTTATGCCCCTACCCAAGACCAAAATAAAAAAACATAAGTCCCTCCCACCTCATAAATAAAAAACAGTCCCTATTAACTAATTCATGGTGGAAGGAGGGACATGCATTTTCTGCCTGTTGCTCCAGGAGGCTCAAGGAAAAATATTTGTAGCTTTGGGGAGTGTCAAAGTTAAATAAAAAAACAACAGCTCAATCAGTTATCTAAAGAAGTTATCAGTAATAATGTTAAAAGTAAATCAATGGTTCTCACAGTAACTCATCAATAAGTTGATCATGTAATAAATGGATTTTGGTCCAGATGATGTGCAGCTGTTAACTTCAGAAGGTCAGAGGTCAAACAGTTCAACGAAATGTCTGCTGGTCGACTGACTGAATTAAACAGCAGCCACAACCCAGAAACCCAAAAGTTTACCTCTAAGTGATGTACAGAGAGAAATAAATGATTTATTAACCCTTTATAAAGTTGTGATTTTTATTGTAATCTATTGAAGCAGGTAAATTTGTCTTAGGTGTTTAGTCACAAAAAAAAGAATAAATATAAAAATGCAAAACTACAATACAATTAAAATACATCACAGAAATACTGTAGATTTTGTACTCAAGTATTTTATGACAAAGACGTACAAATAAATGTTTTTGTAAACAAACGTGACCAAAAAGTCCCAGCTGACGTGTCTTTAGTCCACCACATGATGTCACAGATACCATGACATCACTGCAGGTGTGATGATGATGTCATACCTTCATGTGAACCTCTGCTGCATATGATTGGTGAGATTACTGATTTGTATAAACGGAGTAAATGAACAGAGATGTGTTGACGACAGCTTCAGTCTGTGGGACGTCCAGAACAGATTCAGCAGTTCGTGATACGAACATGACGATGACAGCGAGTGAATCTGACTCTGAATCAGTCTGTGTCAGTGGTGCTGAAGATAATCCAGCTCGTCACTCTCCTCTGGTCCTCTGACAGAACTCCGCCCACCATCTGACATGAGATATGAAATGAGATATGAGACGACATGTAGTGAAACGTGATGAGAGAAGAAGAGATATAAGACAGAATGAGATCATGGATGAGTGAGATAAACTGAGATGTGTTATGGTGGTAGAAAATATAGCAATGACAGAAAACTGTACAACATATGAAATAGAACGAGAGATTTAAAACGACAGGAGGCACGGTGGTGTGGTGTTTAGCACTCTCGCCTCACAGCAAGAGGGTTGCCGGTTCGATCCCGGGCGTGGGAGCCCTTCTGTGCGGAGTTTGTATGTTCTCCCCGTGTCAGCGTGTCAGCGCTAATTGATAACTCTAAATTGTCCGTAGGTGTGAATGGTTGTATGGTTCTTTGTCTCTATGTGTCAGCCCTGCGATAGTCTGGCGACCTGTCCAGGGTGAACCCTGCCTCTCGCCCGATGTCAGCTGGGATAGGCTCCAGCACCCCCGCAACCCTCAAGAGGATGAAGCGGTTAGAAGATGAAGATTTAAAACGACACAGGAGGAAGAGATCGGCCTCAATAGGAGAAAATATAATTATGAGAATTATGAGATCTTAACTTCCTAATAAGCTGCAGTATGTGACAACATGAGAGGACACAGAATGAGCCTGAAGATAAGATAAAAATAAAACATTAATGTTTTTGTTAGCCGCAATAGTTATAAAGTGAGACAAGAGTAATGACATCATTTGGATCAAATACAATCAAATGTGACATAAAAATCAAGATGATCTCAGTTAAAATGAAACGACACTCTTCAAATAAGATGAGACATAAAATGACACAACAAAACGTGAGAGGGACAAACATAAAGGTTAAAAAATAAAACATGACATCATCAGATAAAAGTAGATTTGATGTGAGACCATGCGGCTGTTTGCCTCCGCACACCAGTCGAATTTCTCTTCTGTTGTGTTCATACGAAACACAATGTGAATTTTCACGATGAAGCGATGAGTGAACTTCAACCAGTACGTATTCGGTGTCGTACATCCCTGGAGGATCTCAATGCTGATTGGCTATCACGCACGAATCAGTTGCTCAGGTTCAGATTTTTCAACTCTCTCAAATAAGCATATGATGCGAAATTGCACTTTATGCATTTTACTTGCACCTGGTGTGAACACAACGTTCCAGTCTCCATCCATGTCAGTGAAAACATGGATGCTTCACACACAGAAGATCTATACAATCAGCACAGTTTCAAGATTAGAGTCACCAATTCAGTATCTGACCAAATGTCTCCCCTTCTGTTCCTGAGCTATGACGTTAAAACGTGATGATGTCACAGTCAAGCTGACCTTTGACCTTTTGGATATAAAATGTCATCACTTCATTATTTTGTCATAATTAGTGAATGAATTCTTAAGTCGGGGCCAAAAACATGTTTTGTGAGGTCACGCTGACCTTTGACCTTTGATTACAAAATTCTAATCAGTTCATTACTGATTCAAAGAGGACGTTAGTGCCAAATTTAAAGAAATTCCCATGAGGTGTTTTTAAGATACCACGTTCACAAGAATATCAGACGAGGTCATAGTGACCATGACCTTTCACCTTTGACCACCAAATTCTAATCAGTTGCTCCTTAACTTAAAGTTGATGTTTGTGCCAAATGCAGTCTTCATTTTGTTGACCAAAACTATGATTTTCATTTTCATCAACAGCCTTTCTTCCATAAATCGATGAATAAATCCGTCTGACGAGCTAAAAATAGATCTTGATATTAAAAAGTAAAATGAGATCTTTGTTTTATTTTCCTTGACGAGACGTGATGAAAGTGTTAGTGGTGGACTGTCGGACATTCAATGCCGAGAACGGCTGTGCTTGTAATTATCTTCAAATGAGTGACAGGCTGGTAAACTCCAGTAAATAGTCTGCATCAGGATGTTTGAGTAGCCAGCAGAAACAGTCTGAGCGGAGCAGCGAGTTGTGAGCTGTAATTCAGCGGTAAATAATCACGAGAAAATTTAAGTGTAAGATTAAAACTGATGAGATAATTAGATTAAATGAGATGAGATACAAAGAGACGTGAGATGTGACGACATAAAATCAGATGACGACACGACACACGTTTGATATCTGATGACATGAAACAGAATGAGATGACGACAGGAAGCATGATGAAATCAAAGATTTGAGATGTTTAACGTACAAAGGTCATCAGACGACAGCAGCTCGGGGGTTTGAATCTTTCCCTCCTCGTACAAAGTTTTCTTCTGCAGGAAACGCTGCTTACTGGGATTCATGTGGACTGAACACACACATGAGAACAATCAGTTTACACACTCCATCACTTCAATCACACATCTCCATGGTAACAAGGATTTTTTTGTCTGTTAAATAAACTGTTCAGAGTAGTGAGATTACTTTGTTTCCAAAACAAAAACAGTGTTTTGTGAAATAAAGACCGTAGTTCAGATCCAAACAAATAAACTGCAGTCTGCTCCTTGAACAAGCTGCTGACGTACCTGAGGGCCCCGGAGACACCGACTGCAGGGACCCCGCAGAAGAGAGGCATTGTGGGACACCATGGCGCTCTGCTGTGGTTTTCCCAGGCCCTGACCTGTCACTGGGGCTGCTGGGCTGGGGAGGGAAGTTGTACTGGTCCTCAGTGGGGACAGAAGGCTGGCTCAGCTGCGACTCTGTGGGCCCAGTTGGCCTGTGATACTGGTCTCTGGTGGATGGAGACAGAGACCTGGAACTGGTCCCATTAGATCTGTGCTGGGAGCTAACGTTGTACTGGGAGAGGCCTCGACTCTCATCCGTTTCACATGGACCAGCAAACGAGGAGGAGGAGGAAGAGAGGGATGCAGAGGAGTGCAGTGGGTGAGGAGGGGTGAGGGAGCAGAAAGAAGAGGAGGAGGAGGAGGAGGAGAGCTGAGAGGACTGGGAGGGCTGGTACATGTCCTCCAGTGGTCCCAGTTTGGACAGCTGGTTGGAGAGAGTTCCCACAGTAGAGTCCAGGGGGAGGGGGGGTCTGGGGAGGGACATGGAGGGGGGTTGAAGACGGTGGAGGGGGGAGGAGGAGGAGGAGGAGGAGGAAGAGGAGGAGCTGGTCTTCCTCACAATGACGTGGATGTCCTGAAGTTTTTCAAACACCTGTGAGGAGAACACAAACATGAGGAAGAGAAGAGGACCCGAGCAGGATCCCTGAGGACCCCTCGCTCGTTTCACTTCTATCATCACACATCTACATCAATAAAGAGGTGCTAGCGCCCCCAGAGGCTGCAGACATCACTACAGCCATAATCTGAAGTTTCTCTGATCTTAGAGATGTCTGTGGCTGCAAATATTAAAATAAGATTATTTCAAATTAAGATTTGACTTTCCATATTTGGTGAATGACAAAATAACATGAACACTGACTAATAACTTTCTGACCTGTGACCTAAAATTAAAAATGAAAGTGAGTTTTTGTTTTATTTTCATTTCAACCGTTCCAACATTTGATCAGTTTTCAAATTGAAAACATACGCTCGCCGGCCACATTATTAGGTACACCTTGCTAGTGCCAGGTTGGACCACCTTTTTAATTCTTGGTGTCATAGATTCAACAAGGTGCTGGAAACATTCCTCAGAGATGTTGGTCCATATTGACATGATGACATCACACAGTTGATCCATGATGTTCCAGCACATCCCAAAGGTGCTCTATTGGACTGAGATCTGGTGACTGTGGAGGCCATTGGAGTACAGTGAACTCATTGTCATGTTTGAGATGATGTGAGCTTTGTGACATGGTGCGTTATCCTGCTGGAAGTAGCCATCAGAAGATGGGTACACTGTGGTCATAAAGGGATGGACACGCTCAGCAACAATACTCAGGTAGGCTGTGGTGTTTAAACCATGCTCAGTTGGTACTAAGAAAATCTCCCCCACACCATTACACCACCAGCAGCAGCCTGAAGCGTTGATACAAGGCAGGATGGATCCATGCTTCCATCTGAATGTGGTTTTTCCAATCTTCTATTGTCCAGTTTTGGTGAATTGTAGCCTCAGTTTCCTGTTGTTAGCTGACAGGAGTGGCACCTGGTGTGGTCTTCTGCTGCTGTAGCCCATCTGCTTCAAGGTTGGACAAGGTGTTGTTGCTTCAGAGATGGTCTTCTGCACACCTTGGTTGGAACCAGTGCTTATTTGACTTCCTGTGGCCTTTCTATCATCTTGAACCAGTCTGGCCATTCTCCTCTGACCTCTGACCTCTGGCATCAACAAGGCATTTTGGCTCACTGGATATTTGCTCTTTTTGGGACCATCCTCTGTAAACCCTAGAGATGGTTGTGCTGAAAATCCCAGTAAATACTCAGACCAGCCCGTCTGGCACCAACAACCATGCCACATTCAAAGTCACTTCAATCACCTTCTTCATCATTCTGATGCTCTGTTTGAACTTCAGCAGCTTGTCTTCACCATGTCTACATGACTAAATGTTAATTAGTTGCTGACACCTGATTGGCTGATTAGATATGTGCTTTAACGAGCAGCTGAACAGGTGGCCGGTAAGTATAAGTTGTATAAGTTTAAGTTGACTTTTGACAGACATCATGACTGGGAAATAAAAAGTCATTTTAAATCATCCAGTGAGAACACTAGCCCCTTTTTTACACTTCCTGTTTGTTCGCTGAGTGGGGGGACAGAGTTGTCGCGTACAATGATGTCTGCATACACAGCACAGCCAACAGGACAGCATCATGGGTGGGATGGGTGTGGCAACATATTATGCTTAGCACTTAGCAGCTAACTCAAAGAAGAACGGCAGCTGTTAGCAGTTAGCAGCTAACTCAAACAATGAGGTCCAGGAGCTCCTTACCCTCTGAGCAGAGGACGAGATCAGCCGCCATATAACAGGGACGCTAAATGATTGTTATTGACGTGCTTTATGTTGTTAGTGTTTATAAAGTGCTGCCGATGTGTGTTACATGTAACACAGCGCTGTTGTGTTAGACGTCACACCTGTCATGCCTCCTTTTATTCTGTGATGTCATCATGCTGTCTAAAATCATACACTGGAGCGACACGATGCTGCCGTTGTTTGGTTCTGTATAAAGCTGATGAAACTCTGTGTTCTTGAATAAACTAACGAGCAGGCGGACTAACAGAGCCTCAGTCTAAATATGCAGACTGAATGTTTGACCTAAATGTGTAGAGGAAGTGAAAATAGGTGCACACACTGGTGTTGTGTCGTAGGGTCTCCTCCTCCTGTTAAAATGACACTTCCTGTAGCGCTAACACAGGAAACTCTTACAGGGATGTGACTTACAACATTTAAGACCCATCCTGTGTGTATTTAAAACATTTGAGGAGCTTTTAAGGACCAGCAATCACCCTGGAACTTCATGAAGTGTCTCTGACCTTGGTCATGGCCGGTCTCCTTTTCCTTTTCTTGTCCAGACACTTGCACGCTAAAGCCACCACCTCCATACAGCCAGCCGGCTCTGCAGCACCACCTAA